>NW_025392757.1:0-6577 GCF_016433145.1 Gracilinanus agilis
TACTTACAACTATCAGACAAGCTAATGTAACAAAAAGAAGAAAGACATTTTTAAATGCTGACAGGATGTGGCAAAACTGGATTATTAATATACTGTTAGAGGAGTTGTGAACTGATCCATTCTTTCTAAAGGACAATTTGTAAACCATGCCCAAAGGTCCATAAGACTGGATGCACAATTACACCCAACAATACCATTACTATGTTGGTATCCCAAAGAGATCAAAGATAGGGGAAAGGGACTTATTTCTACAAAAACATTTATAGAAACTCTTTTTGTCGTGGGAAAGAACTAAAAACTGAAGGGTAGATCATTTACTGGAAATTGGTTGAACAAATCGTGGTGTATGATTACAATGGAATATTATCATGCCATAAGAAATGACAAAACATGATAACAAAAAACATGGAAACAATTATTTAAAATGATGCAAAGGGAAGTAAATAGAACCAAGATAAGATTGCAAGGGGCAGATAGGTGTCTCAGTGGATTGAGAGACAGGACTAGAGATGGGAGGTCCTAGGTTCAGATCTGGCCTCAGATACTTCTTAGCTGTGTGTCCCTGAGCAAAGCACTTAACTTCCATTTTATAGCCCTTAATGCTATTCTGTCATCAAAACAAAACATGGTTTTGATTCTAAGACAGAAGGTAAAGGTTTTTGTAAAGAGAATATTGTACATAGTAACAACAATAATGTACAATCATCAAATATAAATGAATTACCAATTATCAGCAGTTTAAGGACCTAGGACAGCTCCAAGAAACTCATGACTAAAAAGGTTATCCATCATCAATGAAGGAACTGATAGAGCCTGAATACAGATTGAAGTAAACACCCTTCACTTTATTTTCTCAAGGAATTTTCCTCTAGTGTAAGAGATATATGTCTTCTTCCATAGCATGATGGCCATGGAAATATGTTGAGTATGACAACTGCGTAGGTGGAAAATTTGCCACACCTGAGCTACACTCCCAACATCCTTTTAAGTATGTCCTCATTTGATGTACAGGGGCTTGGGGGATAAATATGGCTGAGACCCATGCTGCAAGGCTCTTTTTTGGGAGTGTGAGTTTTGCTTTGGTAAAGTGCTGCAGGTGGGAGTTTGGGGGGGGCTCTCTTTGTTTTGCTCACTTTTCTGAAAGAATAATTTTCCTTTTATTTTACTCCTCTTTTTTGATTATTAAATTATATATATAGAGAGAGAGACACTAGGAGTATTCATTTATTTTTACTCCTCTAATTTTGGCGACCACGAAGGGACAAAATTACTTCTCCTGCCCTGTTTTTACCTCTCCCTTCTCTCTTCTCTCTTCTTCCTCTGGGAAACTCTTCATATCTTTCCCAGATTCATTGCCTACATCTGCCCACCAGGAGAGCCAGGCAGCCAGGTCTCTTCCTCATAGAAGCTGTTCCTGCTAATACTTTCTGCTGCTAATTCTGCTGCTTGCTGTTGCTGCCACTGGTAAGCTTTAAACTTCCTGCCTCCAATCCCAGCCCAGAGGAGGGAGATCTCTTTTTCCATTACCAGGCAGGTGGTCCTCCCTCCTAACTAACTCTTTTTTCATTCACCCAAGCTTACTTCCTATANTATATTTTGTCTCTCACCTTGGAATTTGACCAGCCCCACACTATGGCCTCCCCATCAATGGTGAAATCTTGACCAGGTTCAGCCTTGNAGTATTTGAAGAAACGGAGATAAAAATCAGTCCTTGTTCTCAAGGGCCTCATATTCCAGTTACAGAGAAGATACACATGGATTAAAAATGCATATATTCCCTATAATATTTGTCCCAATTCCCTTACTTCTCTGCATGTCAGGATCCAGAAGAAGACTAAGTCTTCTCCTTAAGCTTCCAGGCAGGCTGCTGAGGGCTTCTTGGTTTCTCACTCCAGTGCCATCAATTTGAGGGCCCTCCCCATTCTAGGATATTCTTTTAAAAATTAATCACCAGTGATTACTGTCCCATTTCAGGTAATCTGCAAATCTCTTCATGTTTACAAAAGGGCATTTACTTCAACATTATAATATGAATAACTATAATAAAACTCATTTCCCATTAGGATAAGTGGACTTACAATTTCCTGTCTGTCACTTAAACACTGAGGAAGAATAGATTAGTAATGGAATTATTCAAAGATTGTTCAGATAAGGACTACCATGACTTGAAATTCAAGGGTGATTTTGTATAAAACTGGGATGTTTATTCTAAGAAAGGGAAGACCTAGGAGCAACTATAATGATCTTTTCAAATACTTGAGGACCTTTCCTCTGAAAGAGGAATTGGACCTCTAACTGATTCCAGAAAACATAATTTACAACAAAGGATGGAAGCCAAAGAGAGATTAGATTTGATGTAAAGAGCAAACTACTGGAAATCAGAATGTTTCATTAATTGAATGGACAATAAGAAAAGACAATGGTCCCTGTCCCTTAGAGGTCCTAGGATGATGCCAAAAAGAATTTTTTTAATCTTCTGTGAAAAAAGATATCTGTCCTCAGATATATTTGACTCAATAGTATTTGAAATCCTTCCTTTCTTGAACTCTCTGTAGCCTTTGACAATGTCTATCAATATTTCCTTTCTCCTGTTTCTTTTTCTACTTTTATGACAATAATTTCTATTTATTTCAGAAGATCTTCATCCAATTGATGCTCACCAATCTTGAGACCTCAAAAGACTCCTCTATCCTGGGCTCTGTTCTCCCACCATACTACTTCATTTGGTGATCCCACCATCTCCCAGAAATTCTTTATTACCTCTCTGCTGATGATTCAAAGATCTACTTAACCAGCTGTAAAATCTCTGCTGACTTTCCATCTTGCATCTCTAACTTCCTATTGCAAATTTGGAACTTTGTGTACTCTCCAGGTAATATAAGCAATTAGATGGTAGAAAAATATTTTCTTAAGTCCTCATGACTTCTCATACTATCTCCAAAATAGAAATTACATATCAAAGATGAAACATCCTCAGATCTCTCCAATGTCAAAGACACCCAGAATCTAAATGAAAGTTAAAAACACAGGAATTGAACCTCACTGACTTGAGCTCACTCAACACTTTTCTCCTGCCTCCCATGTTACCAGCATTGAGACTAGGCTACCAGCACAGAGCAAGACACCAGCTTACATAAAAAGCCTCAGTTAAACCCAAGTCCCTCTCCTTTCATGCCAATGAGATGGAAACCCTGGATCCTAGAAAGAGAAGTTTTATTAGGCCTCCAAAGAGAACTCTGCCACAGGTCTTGATGAGTGTGAATTGGATAGAGATCCTCTCAAATAAACAATGAAAGTGTGGTCAAATAAGTAGGAGGAGAACCAGAAGAAACTGGTGTCAATATTAGGCCAGTTTTCCTTGATAATTTCTTGAAAGATAACATCTGGGCTATTTTCTTATCATGATTTTTGGGTAAACCAGTAATTCTTAAATTGTCTCTCCTGAATCCATTTTCAAGGTCAGTTGATTTTTCATTGAAATAGTTCACATTTTCTTCTATTTTTCATTCTTTTGATTTTGTTTTATTGTTTCTTGATATCACTTGGAATCATTAGCTTCCATTTGTGCAATTATAATTTTAAGGAATTATTTTCTTCAACGAGGTTTCATACATCCTTTTCTATATTTAATTAATTCTACTTTTAAAAAAAGTTCTTTACTTCAGTGAATTTTTCTGCATCTTTTTCCATGTGGCCAATTCTGCTTTTTAAGGAATTCTTCTATTCAGTGAAATTTATTATAGACTTTCCCCTATTGATTTCTTTTATATTATTTTATTGCATCACTCTCCTTTCTTTTCCCATTTTTTTCTCTACATTTCTTCTTGATTTCTTAAATCATTTTTGAGGCCTTCAAGTAATATCTTTTTATGACTTGAGATCAATTCATATTTTTCTTTGAAAGCTTAGATGTTTTTTTTTTTGCTTTTGTTGTCTGCTTCTAAGTATGTGTTTTGAAGTCCCCTCTGACCATAATAATTATCCTCAGTCAGATCATTTTTGTTGTTGTTATTGTTGGGCCATTTTCCAGCCTCTTTCTTTACTTTTTACTTAAGTTGAACTTAGACTCTGTTCTTTGGGTGTAAGTGGTACTGGCCAGAATTTCAGTGTTTTTAGAGCTGATTCTTCAGGGGTTTAAGTTTTAAGTTCTTCAAAGATAATGTGATTTAAGGAAAAGTATGTTTACTACTCTTCTGGCATGTGATCTCATCTGTGATCAACCACATACACTACTTTCTGGCCTGGATATTTGAACAGGGTTCCTGTGCTCCTCTGACTTTCATGGGAATTGGTTAAGGCAATAATATATATATATATATATATATATATATATTCAATTGGGTATAAAAACTATCTTCTTTACATTAAGGTTGGATGGGAAGGGGATAAGAAAAAGAGGGGCTAATAAGAGGAAGGACACAAACCAATCATAAATATGAAAAAATTTATAAGTTGCTCTGATAAAGACCTCATTTCTTAAATATATAGAGAACTGAGTCAAATTTATAAGAATGTCATTTCCCAATTGATAAATGGTAAAAAGATATGATCACAGAGTTTTCAGTTGAAGTAATCGAAACTATTTTATTAGTCATTTGAAAAAATGCTGTAAATCACTATGTTTTCCAAATTGCAATTGACTAGAGGAATGAAAATTAAAACAACTCTAACGTACCACCACAAACCTATCAAATTGGCTAAAATGACAGAAAAGGAAAATGACGAACATTATAGAGAAAGTGAGAGAAATGAGACACTAGTACACTATTGGTGGAGTTGTGAAATAATTCATTCTTTAAGGAGAACAATTTGGATCCATTCCTAGAGAATCCAAAAATGCCACTCCTAGATCTGTGTCCCAAATTAATTTTTTTAAAAAAATAAAATGACTTCTTTGTACAAAGAATATTTATATCGCTTCTTTTTCTATTGGAAAAGAACTGGAAATTAAGGGGATGTCTACCATTTGGGGAATGACTAAAGAAATTATGGTATATAGTTCTAATGGAAGACTATAAGAAATCATGAGAACGATCCTTTCCAAAAGATCTAGAAAGATTTACATAAACTGATGGAAGTTGAAGGGACAGAAACAAGAGAATATTGTACACAATAACAATAACATTTAGTGGTCAGCAGTAAATGACTTAGTTATTTTCTGAAACACAATAATCCAGGATAATTCTGAAAGATTTATGATTAAAAAAATACTATCCACATCTTGAGAAATAATTGATGGAATCTGAACACAGATAAAAGCTTTTTTTTACTTTATTATTCTTGGTTTATTATTTGTATTTTTCACAGCATAACTAATGTTGAAATATGTTTTACATGACTACATATTCAAAACGAAAATCAAATATCTTGATTTCTCAAGAAGGATATGGGGAGGGAAGGAAGAGGAACAGAATCAAAATTTCTTACCCAGGAAGAATCTATATTCCCCTCTAGTTATAACCCCTAGTGGTCCTCTCAGCACTGGGTTTGGGAATAGGTCCCCTACTCTTTTTACCACACATGCTAGCTCTCTTCTTTGTTCTGGCACTGCAATCAGGACCCCCTTGTGAATGACCACAAACACTATTCTCTGCCCTGAAACTGGCTAAGAGCTATGTATAAGCAATAAAGTGTCAGCAAGCAGCAGTCTCACCCATTGCCAAAAAAGAAAATTTCTTTCTGTCTAGTTCTCTGAATCTATTAAAATCTCTGGGCTTTGAGATCCAGAAACTGCTATTTTTTCTGCTGTTGTACTGCTGCACCTTAAAAGTCCACCACTGGTGCTGCCATGAAATGTGCTTTAGGCTGGCCCATTTCCTAGTGTCATAGACCTCTCCTGCTAACCTCTCATTTTATATTAGGATGGGAAAATGTTTTACTCTCACATTTTGTTGGTTTAGTCACTCCAAAATTTGATTTGAGTTATTATTTTTAAAATTGATTAGAGGAGAATATTGAGACAATTCAGCTGGGTTGGTGCCTGTACTCAACCATTTTGACTATCAGTTGACTTGATTTTTTTAATAAAGAAGAAAATTAAATTACCAGGTTCAAAAGATGAAAAGGGTGAATGCATCATGGAAAGAAATTAAAGCAATTGGTAGAAGCTATTTTGAACTGTATTCCAATAAAACTAATAATTTAAATGAACTGGATTAATATTTACAAAAATATAAATGACCTAGTATAGCAAAAGAAGATATTAGATACTTAGAAAAGTTATTAGAATAAGCTATAAATGATCTTCCTAAGGAATAAAACAAATTAACAAATATATTTACAAGTGAATTTTAACAAAAATTGAAAGAACAATTACTTGCAAATAACATATATGTTGTTTGAGGAAATAAGTTTTAAAAAAAGGAATATTAGCAATTCCTTCTATTACACAAATATAATTTTAATACCTAAATCAGGGAGGAGGAAAAAAACATAAAAATAAAACTTTATGGGCCTATTTTCTTGATAACATTTAAAAAATGAAATACTATTGATAAATCTATGGCTATATATCAGAAATTCAAAGTTAATTCAATATTAGGAAAATTATAAATATATTTTTATATTTATATATAGA
>NW_025392758.1:0-8994 GCF_016433145.1 Gracilinanus agilis
CCTTCCCTTCCCTTCCCTTCCCTTCCCTTCCCTTCCCTTCCCTTCCCTTCCCTTCACTTCACTTCACTTCACTTCTGTGTATTGGCTCCTAGGTGGAAGAGTGGTAAGTGTGGGCAATGCGAGTCAATTGACTTGCCCAGGGTCACACAGCTGGGAAGTGTCTGAGGCCAGATTTGAACCTGGGACCTCCCATCTCTAGGCCTGACTCTCCATCCACTGAGCTACCCCACCATCTACTCTTTCTGATAACCTGTCTTGTTATTTTTCCACATTGTTAATGAACTCTGGAGATATTGTTAAAGTATTTATTATATGCATGGCCCTTCTTTCCTTTCTTTGATTCTCCTTGACCATAAAAGACATTTTTTCCCTCTGTCTTTTTATCCTTTCCAATGCCTGGCATATAGAAAGTGCCTTTTGTGAGTAGATTTCTTTTTAAAATGAATTTTCCTAGCTGTATGACCCTGGACAAGTCACTTAACCCTCATGGCCTAGCTCTTGCTACTCTTCTGCTTTAGAACTGACACTGAAATGGAAGGTTTAAAAAGTTTGATTTCTCTGCAACCCAGGGAATGGCACAGTAGAGTGTTTAAAACAATCTGAGGCATGACATTATTTGATTTCAAATGCCATTTCCCAACTGCGTGGGACTCTTCATAATGAAGGGGAAATACTGCCTAATGAAAGAAATCAGATAGGTGAGATGCAATTAAAATCCATGCAGGCTAGTTTTCACTGAACCCAAGACCACACATGGCTGGAAAAGCAGCGGATTTCCCCCCCCCTCCACCCCCCTCCCCATCTAACCTACATTTTCCATTGCATCTATTTTTCTCGCAGAGACAGATCCGTTATCATAAAGCTTCCAAAGGAAGTGAGTAGGGACAGAAGGTTCAGCCAAACTTAACAATCACAGACCAGATTCAGAGTCTACGCAGTGATCCGAACCTCTGCCAAGAAGAGAAAGAGGCAAGTGTGTCCTCCTGTCTCTTGGGAAGGGACGTTTTGTCTACTGAGAAAACTGGAAGGCAATAGAGCAGTATTAAAAAAAAAAAGGAACAAAGTTTAGGCAAGGAGCAGGCCAGCAAATGTTTGACCCCCATCTTTCTCTCAAAAACCAACCAACAAACAAATTAAAAAAATGAAGTTGAGGAGGCAGCTGGGTAGCTCAGTGGTTTGAGAGCCAGGCCTAGAGACGGGAGGTCCTGGGTTCAATTCCGGCCTCAGACACTTCCCAGCTGTGTGACCCTGGGCAAGTCACTTGACCCCCATTGCCCACCCTTACCACTCTTCCACCAAGGAGCCAATACACAGAAGTTAAGGGTTTAAAAAAATAAAAATAAATGAAGTTGAGCCTTCCACATTTTGAAGAAAAAACAACAATCGAGCCCTCGAACTCAGTGTATCGGTTATCAGGTTAGAGCTGGGGGAGACCCAAAGTACCACTGAATCCAGAAAAGAGGACCCCTAGGCACTGGCTGCTCAACGGAAGCACCTTACCTAGAGCCATTGCAAGTCGTGAGTGGCCCTGGTAGGAATCACACCCAACCTCTGACTCCATTAGATTCCCTTTTTCCGAGCCAGGCAGCGCCGGCTCCTTCTGCTTCTCCAGGAAGCCACAGCGGAGTCTCCCCAGGCCTTGCCTTCTTTGCTCCAGGGGTCCCCACCTTCTCATTCCCGTAAACTTGGTTGTCACTTTCCTTTCTAAGCCTTATCTCCATGGAGCTCTCCAGCTGAGCTGCTCTGCTTTTCCTCCTGGCCCCACTGTCCCTGGGTGGGTGGCGCTTTCCCCGAGGCCTTGCCTCAGCCTTCTCTCTTTTAGGATAGGATCTTGTGGTTTGGTACATTCACCTTCTATGGCTCACGAGCAAATGTTTCAGCATTTTCAGAAGCGGCTGATGGCTTGGTGCGTTCAAAGGCAAATCCGGCATCTCCAGACTCCCAGTGTGGCTGGTCCTTCTACCAAAGCAGGACAGTGTCCAAGGGCTGAAGGGACACAGTTCATAAGAGAGACTGAAGACACTTCCTAGCTGGGTGACCTTGGACAAGTCACTTAACCCCATTGCCTAGCCCTTACTGCTTTTCTGCCTTAAACCAATACACAATATTGATTCTAAGATGGAAGAAAAGGGTTAAAAAAAAAGAAAAAAGAGGAGAGATTGAATACTCTTCCCTGTTCCCAGCTAACTGCTTTTTCTTGCTGCTCCTCCCTGTGACTCTGGTGCTATGGATGTGGACAGAGAAGGCGGAAGACCTGAATGCCAACGTCGTCTCAGATGCTTCCTAGCTGGGTGACCAAGAGGCCACAGTAATCAGAAGAGACAGGAGGGGGGCGAATCATCTTTCCAAAATGGAGGGGGGGGGGGGGGGGGGGGGGCGGGGGGGGGGGTGCCCATTGGGAAATGAGCTTTCGGGGAGTGGGAGTGGCTTCCCTTTCACTGGAAGCCTTTGCGCAGAGGCTGGAGAGCCGCCTCTCCGGTGCGTTGAAGCATCTTTTGGGGATCGGGAGATTCTAAGGCAAAGGATGTCCAGGATCACCTTCAACCTCCCCTACAGACGAGGAATCCAATCCAGTGAAGAGAAGGGATTTCCGAGGTCGTCCAGGCAGTCCCGGGTCATGGATCTGAACCTCTCTTTGCGGACATGGAGCTCATACTCTGCCTCGAGGCTGAATCTTTCAGCCAGTCAAGATGAGACTTTCAGTCTCTGGTGACCCTGGAGACAATCCAGCTATACCAGAACCCAGAAGAACCTAGCTTGGTCCTTGCCTTCCTCCCTACATCTCCCTATTCCATGTGGAGGCCCGTGGCACGAGGGCTCTGTGTGTGATCTGGGCTATTTCCTGGAAGGGCCCATTGAACCTTTGCATCCCCAGCAAGTTCTGTTTTGTTTTTCCTCTGTGAGAGCGATGGCTCGCCAGAGAGCAGCGGAAAATCCTTCTGTGGGCCTCCTTGGCATTACCCTGTGGTAGAGATGCTTGTTGGGACTTGGAAGGATTTCCCATTGTCCCAAGTGACCCACAGCTGAGCCCCGGGGACTTCCTGTGGGGGCTGGGCGAAAGGTCAGGGGAAATACAGCTGTTTTCTGGTATCTCCCCAAAGCGAGGAGAGTTCTCAAATCCCTAATTTAAAAACCTAACTTAGCCTCATTTCAAATGATGCTATTTGACCTGCTCCATCCGGACATTCCTTTCGGAGCCAGAGCTTGTGGCTGTCTCTGCCTGTCTGCTCACTTGTCCCGCCCAGCTCCCCTCCTGGTCTTCCCTTAAGTTCACCGGAAATGGGTCCATTTAACGTGTGTGCGTGTGTGTGTGCGTGTGTGTGTGTGTGTGTGGTTTCTTTTAAACCCTCACCTTCTGTCTTAGAATCAAAACTGTATATCGGTTCCAAGACTGACAAGTGGTAAGTCCTAGGCAAGGTGGGTTAAATGACTTGTCCAGCGTCCCACAGCTAGGAAGTGTCTGAGGTCAGATTTGAACCCAGGGCCTCCCATCTCCACATATGGTGGTGCTCTATTACCACTCAGCTGCTCTTCCCTCCCCCTCCCCCCATCTAATGTGGTATTAAAGTTATTTTTAAAAAGTTTTATTGACATATTTTATCTATTATATTATATTTTATTGACATATATTATTCCTTTGCCTCCCGGATAGCCCACGGAGGTGAAATCTCTGCGTCTTCCCCTTTGCTCTTTGTCTGTGTCTGCATCCGTGGCAGCGCCACGTCCGGGATCCCACGATCCCTCAGAAAGGCAAGGCTGGTCCTCTAGCGAGCGTCCTGGGCCTCAATTGGTTCTCGGCCTTCCCAGCGACTGCTGTTATCGCCGGACCAGAAGGAGAAAAGGGTCTGCCTTGTGGGGTGTGACTTGGTTTGTCTTCTGTGCTGTAACGGGGTAGGAAATGGCCCCCGGCCTGGGCCTAGAAGTCAGATCTGAGGATCTTCTCCCAACTCCCCACTTCTGCTTCTGACCGAATCTGCCGAAGATGCCATTATCAGGAGGCTCTGTGGCGGCCTCCGGCTTCTCTGCCCTCTCTCAGCAGCCCCAGTGGCCTCGTCGCCCCAAGCAGACCCGAGGAAAAGTGATGAATCAGGGATTTGAAGAGAAGCGAAACTCTGAGACGCAGCAGCTCTGCCTCTGCTCCTCCCTCCTGGCGTTCCTGGAAAGCTGCCTTTGAGGCCAGACGTCTTCTGAGCAGCCCATGTGCTGGGAAAGCACTCGCCTTCCCTTGTTACGACATCCATGTGGGGAAGCCACCTTAGCCGCCGTCCCCTCCAGGTCCCTTGTTTTGCAGATGAGGCTTGTGAGGCTCACAGGGACGATCCCCTCAGCCAGGCCAAGCCAATGGTAAGCCGCTGAGCCAGGATCCAAACTGCATCCCCCCACCTGGAGCTCCGTTATCCACCCCCCAAAGAGCATCAGGCTCAGACCCAGAAAAGAAAAAAAAATGAGCAAACAAACGAGTCTCCTCTGCCGGGTACCACGTGGGTGGGGAGCCCGATGGCCTGAGTAGATACAAGCCCCTTTTTTTCCAGCCCTGCTCTGGGAGGCCAAAGGCGTACTGAGTCAGCAGGGATAGGCTCTGCTGTTTGAAGAGGTTGGTTTTTAAATATCAGTCCAATCTCAGAAAATGGTTTCGTGTAGATGAAACAGGAAGTGGCCCCTGGCTGCCTCCACCTTATTGGTTTCTTCGCTTCTTTGAAAGGATAGTCTGAGATCCGCCGGGGACACAGGCAAGGCTTTTCCTCCTGTTTCCACTTATTATTACTCTGTCTGTGCTCACGGTTTCCCTGGGTAGGTGCTGGGCCTCTCTCCCTGCCTTGGCAGAATGTAAACTCCTCGGAGGCAGAGTGGGTGCTGTTCAGTTTCTCTCTTTGTGTCCCCAGGGCCTAGCACATAGCAGACACCCCACTTCCTTTCTGTCCAAGGCTCTGCTCGCACCCAGCTTCCTCTCAGGCCTCAGAGTCTCCTGTGAACCTTCCCACTTCTCCTCTTCCCTTCCCTCTCCATTAGGCCCCAGGGAGTCTATCATTCCTGCCCACAAGAAGGGGGGGCTTCATTCGGGTCCCCATCTCTTCTCACCAATAGCCTTCTTATTTCCGTCATCTCCCTTTTCCAGTTCCCCCTCCCCATAGCCCTCAAGGTGACTTTCCTAAAGCCCAGGTCACACCAGGTCTCTCCTCTGCTCAAAGAATACTAGTGGCTCCCTATTGCTTCTCGATCAAATGATAAATTCGTCCATTGGGCATTTAATATCTTTCACAAGATATTAAATCTTGTGTTCGAGCCGACCTTTCCAAGCATCTTTCCTCCCATTTCTGTGGCTCCGCCAACACTAGCCTCATTACTGGGCCTTCTGTGTCGCTTTTCTTCTATGACAGGCCTGTGTAGACTAGTCTGGCTTTGATAACTTTCCTTCCCTGCCACCTAATCTTCTGACGTTGACTGCTGGTATTCGAGTTTACCTGGAGGCTCTTTCCTGTGGCAGAATGGAAGCCATTTCACTTGGACATGGTGCCCCCAGGAACTCCGGAACTAGCCCGTGCTGCCTGGCCCACGGCAGGCTTCTAGAAAACACATGGTGATGGATTGATCGCTTTGGCTGTGGGAGAGGGAAGAGGAGGCACCATTTTTTAGGGGGGCCTAAAAAGGGTTTGAGGACTTTCAGGGGTCAGGGGGAAGTTGTGTCAACAGACTGTAAAGAATAGAGTGGAAGTAGGGATTTGGCTGAATTGCAAGCCAGCTTGGCAGGGAGTAGGTGGCAGAAAGAGAACAGGAGGCTTGGAACTGGTGGAGCCATCCTGCCTTGGGGTCTCTGATGGCAAAGAATCAGAAATGGACACGGTCCAGAGGTGCTTTTCATGAGAGAGAGAGAGAGAGAGAGAGAGAGAGAGAGGGAGGGAGGGAGGGAGAGGGAGGCAGAGACACACAGAGAGAGAGAGACAGACAGACAGACAGACAGAGATGCAGAGGCAGAGACAGAGTCAGAGAGAGTATATCAGAGAGACAGAGAGAGACAAAGGGACACAGAGAAAGAGAGAGAATGAGACAGAGAGACAGAGTGAGAGTCAGAGACAGAGAGAGAAGAAAGGAGAGGCAGAGAGACAATGGGAGAGAGAGAAGAGAAGAGAGTCAGAGAGACAGAGACAGAGACAGAAAGAGAGAGAAGAGAGGGGGAGAGAGGGAGAGAGAGACACAGAGAGACAGAGACAGAGAGACAGAGAGAGACAGAAAGGGAGGAAGAAAAGAGAGAGAGAGACAGAGACAGAGAGACAGAGACAGAGAGACAGAGAGAGGGAGGAAGAAAAGAGAGAGACAGAGAGACAGAGACAGACAGAGAGAGAGAGAGAATGTTTGTATGTGTCACCCTTGCACTCTCACCTTCATCTGAGACTTTATTATATGTCTGTGGTGAGGAAGGGAAGAGAGAGGAAGCAAAGGAACCCAGGCAAAGCTGGCCATGCAGTTTCAGGCTGCATTTTACAGATCAATAGATACACCTGCTGATCGCAATCTCTGCATACTTGAATTGGATCCCTCATGCAGACAAAAGCAGAAGCAGACCGGAGATTGGGCCCGAATGGGCCAGTGAGACTTTGAGCTAGTTTGTGGAAACCCAACTTCCTTGTGGGCTTTGTAGTTTTGCAGAATTTGGGACACCCAACCGGAAGGAACCTTAAAGGCTCTCCTGTCCAGCTGGCCGCAGAGGCAGGAGGCTTTTCCCTTCTCCTCTGCTCCCATCATCAGTTACCTTCTGGACATTTCACATCAGAATGCCCTGTAGCACTTTTTCTTCCTCCCTCTCTGTCTGTCTGTCTGTCTGTTTTACTTTTGTGTCCCAGCACTTGGCACATAGTAGGAGCTTCATGCATATTTACTGATGGACTCACGGACCATCAAGCTGTGCTGCTGGTTCGATCCCATTAGAAGCGCAATGCCTGTGGCACTCCAAAGCTAGAGGAGTGACCCTAGAACTAGATGTGTAGACCCTTCTCTTTAGCTTGCTTGTTACACACATTGGCAGAACTGATAAAAAGAGCTTGGGGATGGGGGGAGCATTGATGCGTGTATTGGGGGGCTGGGGGGGGCTGTCCCTTGAGGAGATCAACTTTCCATTCTGCCTCAGACATATGAGATTATGCCTACCCTTTGCTGGCCAATCCTTCCATCGGATCCTGTCCTCTCTCGAACTGGATGCTTGCTATGGGCTTTTGGGCCACAAAGATGCAGAGACAAGGGGTTCTGGATCCCGCTCATTGCAGTGTTCTACATACATTAGGTGCTTTTTTTTTTTTTTTTAAATAAGTCTCACCTTCTGTCTCGGAGTCAATCCTGTGTATTGGCTCCAAGGCAGAAGAGTGGTCAGGGTGGGCAATGGGGGTCAAGTGACTTGCCCAGGGTCACACAGCTGAGAAGGGTCTGAGGTCAGATTTGAACCCAGGACCTGCCATCTCTAGGCCTGACTCTCCATCCACTGAGCCACCCAGCTGCCCCCAGATTAGGTCCTTCTAAAGGGTCTGAGCTGTGGATTTGACTCAAGGTGGGTTGTCCAGGCACCATTCCTTTCCTCATGTCCAGCAATGCCCATCTGCCTTGACTTGAGCCCCATCCAGATGGCTACCTGGGAAAAGTAGTTCTTCCGAGTCTTTCAGAATGCCCATCCTCTCTCCTTCCATCTCACTGTATTTATAATGGAACTTGCTGTGGACTTGGAGTTAGAGGATGAACTCGAATCTTATTCCTTCCACTTATTCGTGTGATCGGGGGAAGTCACTTAATCACGGTCTATAAACACTTATTAAGCACCCAGTGTGTTCCGGCCACCATTCTGAATGCCAAGAATACAGTCACTGCTCTCGAGGAGTTTACGATCCGGTTGGGGAAGACAATATGCAAAAGGAAGACAAGGAACTAACCTCTTTTGGCCTCGGTTTCCTCCTCTGAAACACGGGAGGGATTGACTTCTTTTACCACTTGGATCTTCCCACCTATCGTTGCCATGTGCTGCTTCTCTGGGCTCCTGGGGGCGACCTTCCCGCACAATATGGCGGTGCCTTGTTCAAGATGTCCACACAACATGGCAGCCCTGGTGGGCAGGGAGGGGCCTGGGGGACCCGGCGCGGAGCTTCCGAAAGGAGAAGTGTGGGCGGAACAGCAGCAGCGAAACAAAAGCCCAAACTAAACCTTGGGCAGGTCCAGGTGCTTCTCTGGCTCGCGGCCATCCTTCTCTGGGCTGACCTTGACTTCTGTTCCACATGGATTATCTGCCGGCCTGGCGGTGCGGATTCAGGCTGGGGGGAAACAAAACAACAAGAATTCCCCTGTGGACCTACCTGGTAACGGGACTTGTTTTTCATTTCTCCACCACATTTGTTTTGAACCATGGCCTGACCAAGGAGACGTCTTTTGTATCCAGATCGACTTTTAAGGAAAACAGATTGTGGGGGCAGCTGGGTAGCTCAGTGGAGTGAGAGTCAGGCCTAGAGACAGGAGGTCCTGGGTTCCAATCCGGCCTCAGACACTTCCCAGCTGGGTGACCCTGGGCAAGTCACTTGACCCCCATTGCTCACCCTTACCAATCTTCCACCTATGAGACAATACACAGAAGTTAAAGGTTTCAAAAAATGTAAAAAAAAAAAGAAAAGAAAAAGAGATTCTTCACACTAGGAACAAAATGGGGTTTGCAAGGAGACTATCAACCTCTTCTAATGCCATCAAGAGCTGCCATTTCCTTTTTGTTTTTCTGTCCTCATCAGATCCTTAAAACTCGGCCCTGTGCTTGTACCATGAGGCTAGGACAGAGTTTGCAGGCTGTCTAGTGGGCTTTAGCTGCCTTAGTGTTGCCTATAAAGTGATTATTGTTCTTCCGAGTGAAAGTGTGGGTCGTGTCTTCCTCCTCTGAGGCCCTGATCCAGTAACGGGGGTTCTCGGTGTCTGTCACCAGGTGTGGAAAGCCCGTCACTGGCTTGCGTTTGGTCCTATTGTCGATGCTCTTGT
>NW_025392759.1:0-14282 GCF_016433145.1 Gracilinanus agilis
CAGTATCATATTCATTCATATACCACAATTTAGTCATTTCCCATCAATGAGTATTGACTTTGTTTCTAGTACTTTGCTATCTAAGACTTGCTGTTATGAATATTTTCACATAAAAAGGACTTCAATTTTTTTAAATTAATGATCCCCTCAGGTTATATGTGTAGGAGTGGAATCTAGGTCAAAAATATATGGAAATTTTAGTCATTTTATTTGCATTAATTCAAATTACTCTCCCAAATGGTTATGCTGATTCATAGCTCTACCAGCAATTCAAATTCACTAGTGTGTCTCTCTTCTGATACGTTTTCCAAGATTGACTATTCCCATCTTTTCCTATCTTCACTAATTTTCTGGGTTGGATGGAAGACCTTAGGCTAACTGAGATTTTTAGAAAGGCACACTAAAGATGGATGCAAGAGATTAAAGAAGATGAATATAAATGTGTGGCAAAGACCTTAAAGAAATACTGTTAATTATATTAAGGATCAGAATTACAGTGGCTATTATTGAATAGAAAAAATGTCTTTAAAAAAGGGATAGTAAAGGAAAGGGAAGCAGAATGGGCCAATAATGGCTGATAGCTAAGGTAGAAATATTCAATAACTACTTCCCTTCTCATAGGCCCATGGATCTAGAATTTAGAAGTCATCTAATCTAAGTCTTTCTCCTCTCCCCATCATTTCTTTTTTTTTTTTTTTTGTCAAACTAATTTTATTTATTTTTTTCATTTAATAATTTTTATTTTTTAGAAAAGTAAACAATTTACATGATTCATGCTCTTACTTTCCCCTTCACCCCCCGATGAACATTTCCACTGGTTTTAACATGTGTCATTGATCAAGACCTATTTCCAAATTGTTGATAGTTGCATTGGTGTGGTAGTTTCGAGTCTATATCCCCAAGCATGTCTGCCTCAAACATTGTGTTCAAGCGGTTGCTTTTCTTCTGTGTTTCCACTCCTGTAGTTCTTCCTCTGAATGTGGGTAGCATTCTTTTCCATAAATCCCTCAGAACTGTCTTGGTCACTGCATTGCTGCTAGTACAGAAGTCCATTACATTTTATTTTACCACAGTGTATTAGTCTTTTTGTACAATGTTCTTCTGGCTGTGCTCCTTTCACTCTGCATCAATTCCTGGAGGTCTTTCCAGTTCACATGAAATTCCTCCAGTTTATTATTCCTTTGAGCACAATAGTATTCCATCACCAGCATATACCATAATTTGCTCAGCCATTTCCCAATTGAAGGGCATACCCACATTTTCCAGGTTTTTGCAACCACAAAAAGCGTGGCTATAAATATTTTCATACAAGTCTGTTTATCTATGATCTCTTTGGGGTACAAACCCAACAATGGCATGGCTGGATCAAAGGGCAGCCATTCTTTTATAGCTCCTTGAGCATAGTTCCAGATTGCCATCCAGAATGGTTGGATCAGTTCACAACTCCACCAGCAATGTATTAATGTCCCAATTTTACCACATCCCCTCCAACATTCATTGCTCTCCACTTCTCTCATTTTAGCCAATCTCCTAGGTGTGAGGTGATAACTCAGAGTTGTTTTGATTTGCATTTCTCTAATTATTAGAGATTTAGAGCACTTTCTCATGTGATTATTGATAGTTTTGATTTCTTTATGCGAAAATTGCCTATTCATGTCCCTTGCCCATTTATCCATTGGAGAAAACTTGATTTTTTATACAATTGATTTAACTCCTTGTATATTTCAGTAATTAAACCCCTGTCAGAGTTTTTTGTTATATAGATTTTTTCCAATTTGTTGTTTCCCTTCTGATTTTGGTTGCATTGTTTTTGTTTGTACAAAAGCTTTTTAATTTAATATAATAAAAATTATTTATTTTACATTTTGTAATTTTCTCTCTTACTTGGTTTTAAAAACTTTCCTTTCCCAGAGATCTGACAGGTATACTATTCTGTGTTCACTTAATTTTTTTATAGTTTCCCTCTTTATATTCAAGTCATTCACCCATTCTGAATTTATCTTGGTGTAGGGTGTGAGATGTTGATCTAGAATGGTCATTTTTATTATGTTAGTTCATCCTACCCATGAGCAATGAATGGTTTTCCAATTGTTTAGATCTATTTTTAATTGTTTGGAAAATGTTTTGTAGTTGTGTTCTTATAATTCCTGTGTTTGTTTTGGTAGATAGATTCCTAAATATTTTATATTGTCTAGGGTGATTTTAAATGGTGATGAGACTTCCTGGTTAAGATGGAGGCAGAGTAAAAAGCAGCTGCTTAACCTCACCTAACCAAAACATATAGGACTCCTCAAGAGGACATAAAAACCAATCTAGACAAATGAAGGGACCCGACAGTAGGGCGCAGCATGGAAGGTACATGGTTTCATGGCATTTCCATGTTTTAAAGGGGTGAAACAGCTCTCACTAAATTGCGAGCTGAGCAACCTCTTCCCCTGCCCCACACCACCTACAGTGCCAAAACAAGTACACAAAAGTTAGAGCAAGTTTGGGGCAACCATTAAGTCATTGGCAGCTCCAGGGCCTGCTCCTGAGAGCAGCAAGACTTAAGACCCCAAGAGGCTAAAGGACATGCGGAATTTGAACACAGACCTTGAGGGAAGGCATGGGTGAAGGTGCGGACTCAGGTGCAGGCAAAGGCTTGGAAACCTTGAGTGGGGAACCAATGCAGATTGGTGCACAACTATGGAAGCAGAGCCCTGAGACTGTTAAAGGAGCTTCTGTGAGAGGATCAAGCAAGGGGGACTTCCAGGAGGCTTGACCATGAGAAAAATGAGACCTGAGACCTCAGGAGCCTAAAGAGTACAGAAAGACCCTGAGTGTGAGGATAAAGTTGAGAAGGAGCTGGACTAAATATGGGAAGCGAGAATCAGGAATCCCAGAAGAGAAAGATCAACAAGAAGAAATCTTTAACACTCCCCATCATTTCATAGATTAGAAAATTGAGATAAAAAGTTTAATGACTTGCCCAAGGTCACATGAACTAAATGGTAGAGCCAGTATCTAAACTCAATACCTATGACATTGTTAAACGCTCTTCCCTTTATCATTTTTTTTCTGTTTCCACTTTCTGAGGAGGAAAAAAAAAGCTCTTTGGGTGAAAGAGGGGGAAAAATGTCTAACAAAGAATTCTAAGATAAATGAAATAAGAAATAAGAAGGATAAGGATAAGAAGTTCTAAGATAAAGGAAATAAGAAAACTCCCAGCTGATTCTGATAAGTTCAAGGCACAAAGATAAGTATCTTTGGCTACTAAAAGAACTAGTGGATGTGTCTCCTGCATGTTTCTGGTGATTTTTGAAAGACTGTGGAGCAGAGGTTTCAATTTTACGGCTCACAGTTCTCTCTTGTAAGGCCCAAACTTGATTAAAATGTAATTTAGAAATAGGAACTTTCTAGTGTAGTATCTCAAGCATCTGTCTAATAGTATTCTGCTATTTATTGTGTTTGATTTGTCTAAATTTTAGACATCTGAATATAGTCATATGGTGTCATGGGTTTTACTATTGACTATTGACTTCTTTGGATTTTGTCTCCTAGTAACTTATAGGTATCTCAATTGCTATTCTTATTTCATCATAGCAATTCTCTTTGATTCTTTGTTTGGTATATATACAAAGATAACTCTTTCTCTCATTTTTTTTTGGTTCAAGTCCTTTTAATTATTTCCTTACCACTTCTTTCTTTGTACTCTTCATTTCTGGGCAGCAATATGTCATTCTTAAACCTTAACCAATGTTTCAGAAGTTCAGATTTTATTCTTACCTATACTACCACCTTCTTAGAAAGTTGTTCACTTTCCAAATCAAATATTCTCTTTTTTACTGTTTTTTTACTAGAGAACAGGGAAGAAAAAACAAACTTCATCTTTATCAGTTTTACATGATCAAACCGTAATTCCATATTATTGATAGTTGGACTAGAGTTATCATTTAGTGTCTACATCCCCAATAATATACCCATCAGCCCATGTGTTCAAGCAGTCTTTTTTCTTCTGTGTTTCTCCTCCACAGTTCTTTCTCTGAATATGGCTAGTTTTCTTTCTCATAAGTCCCTCAACATTGTTCTGGATCCTCGCATTACTGCTAATAGAGAAGTCTGTTATCTTTGATTGTACCACAGTGTATCAGTCTCTGTGTACAATGTTCTCCTGTTTCTGCTACTTTCACTCTGCATCAATTCCTGGAGATCATTCCAGTTCACATGGAATTCCTCCAGTTCTTTATTCCTTTGAGCACAATAGTATTCCATCACCAAGAGATACCACAATTTGTTCAGTCATTCCCCAATCGAAGGGCATGCTATCATTTTCCAATTATTTTGCCACCACAAAGAGTGAGGCTATAAATATTTTTGTAAAAGTCTTTTTCCTTATTATCTCTTTGCAGTATAATCCAAGCAGTTCTATGGCTGGATCAAAAGGTAGATAGTCTTTTAGAGCCCTTTGAGCATAGTTCCAAATTGCCACCCAGAATGGTTGGATCAGCAATGCATTAATGCCCCAATTTTGCCACATTCCGCCCCCAACCCAACATTCATTACTCTCCCTTGCTGGCATTTTAGCCAATCTGCTAGGTGTGAGGTGATACCTCAGAATTGTTTTGATTTTCATTTCTCTAATTATTAGAGATTTAGAACACTTTCTCATGTCCTTATTGATAGTTTTGTTTTCTTTATCTGAAAATTGCCTATTCATGTCCCTTGCCCATTTATCCATTGGGAGATGGCTTGATTTTTTTGTATAATTGATTTAACTCCTTGTATATTTGAGTAATTAGACCTGATTATTTATCTGAGTTTTTTGTTATTAAGATTTTTTCTCAATTTGTTGTTTTCCTTCTAATTTTGGTAGCATTGGTTTTATCTGTACAAAACCTTTCTAGTTTAATGAAGTCAAAATTATTAATTTTATATTTTATGATTTTTTTTCTAACTCTTGCTTGGTTTTAAAAATCTTTCCCTTCCTATAGATCTGACAAGTATACTATTCTGTGCTCAACCAATTTAACTATAGTTTCCTTCTTTATATTCAAGTCATTCACCCATTCTGAGCTTATCTTGGTATAGAGTGTGAGATGCTGATCTAGGCCCAATCTCTTCCAAATTGTTTTCCAATTTTCCCAGCAGTTTTTGTCAAATAATGGGTTTTTGTCCCCAAAGCCGGGTTCTTTGGGTTTCTTGAAAACTGTCTTGCTGAGGTCGCTTACCATTAGTCTATTCCACTGATCCTCCCTTCTGTCTTTTCGCCAGTACCATATTGTTATGATGACTATTGCTTTATAGTACAGTTTAAGATCTGGAATTGCTAGGCCACCTTCCTTCACATTTTTTTCATTATTTCCCTTGGTCTTTTGTTCTTCCAAATGAAATTTGTTATAGTTTTTTTCTAATTCATTAAAAAAAGTTTTTTGATAGTTTCATAGGTGTAGCACTCACTAAATAGGTAAATTAATTTGGATAGGATGGTCATTTTTATTATGTTAGCTCATTCTCCCCATGAGTACTCAATGTTTTTCCAATTGTTTAGATCTACTTTTGTGTGGAAAGAGTTTCATAGTTGTGTTTGTATAATTCCTGTTTTTGTCTTGGTAGAAAGATTTCTAAGCATTTTATATTGTCTAGAGTGATTTAAATGGAATTTCTCTTTCTAACTCTTCCTGATGCGATGTGTTGGAAATATGTAGAAATGCTGATCATTTATGTGTGTTTATTTTGTAGCTTGGAACTTTACTAAAGTTGTTGATTATTTCCACTAACTTTTTAGGTGATTCTCCAAGATTTTTTAAGTAGACCATCATATCATCAGCAAAGAGTGATAGCTTGGTCTCCTCATTGCCTATTTTAATACCTTCAATTTCTTTTTCTTCTCTAATTGCTACTGTTAGTGTTTCTAGTACAATGTTAAATAATAGAGATGACAATGGGCATCCTTGTTTCACTACTGATCTTACTGGGAATGATTTTTTTTATCCCGATTGCAGATGATGTTTGTTGATGGTTTTAGATATATACCATTTATTATTTTTAGGAAAGGTCCTTCTATTCCTATATTTTCTAGTGTTTTCACAAGGAATGGGTGTTGTATTTTGTGAAAGGCTTTTTCAGCATCTATTGAGATAATCATGTAATTTTTTTGGTTTGCTTGTTGATATGGTTAATTATGTGAATGGTTTTCCCAATATTGAACCATCCTTGTATTCCTGCTATAAATCCCACCTGATCATAATAAATAACCATTGTGATCACTTGCTGGAGTCATTTTGCTATATTCTGTTTAAGATTTTTGCATCTATGTTCATTAAGGAGATTGATCTGTAGTTTTCTTTCTCTGTTTTTGTTCTACCTGGCTTTGGAATCAGTATCATATTTGTGTCATAAAAGGAGTTTGGTAGAACTCCTACTTGGCTTATTATGTCAATTTTATTTGTTTTTTTTTCAAATTATCAGCTTCTAGTCTTATTTATCAATTCAATAGTTCTTTTACTTTCCATTTTATTGATTTCTCCTTTAATTTTTATAATCTCTAATTTAGTTTTTAACTGGGGATTTTTAATTTGTTTCCTTTCTAGTTTTTTGATTTCCATGCCTAGTTCATTGATCTTTGCCCTCTCTAATTTGTTATTATATGCACTCAATGATACAAATTTCCCCCTGAGTACTGCTTTAGGTGCATCCCACAGATTTTTGTAAGATGTCTCAACATTGTCATTCTCTTCAATGAAATTATTAATTGTTTCTATGAGTTCCCTCAGCCTGACTTCTACCTTTTGTGACCCTCCCCTAGCACTAGCTTCACCCTCATCAATTGTTTCCCAGACCTCAACCCTCTTCCCTCAGCTTACTCTTGCCTTTAATAAACTCCTTGGCCTTTATTCAAAAAGCTTCTGTTAATTCATTATAACATCAACTAGGGCCAAAGCAGAAGAGGGAAAGATAACTTTCCCTTATTTCCTGAGGGCTAAACCAGGCATCCATCTTGCTCAGGAAGTGAACCAGGATCACTTCCTGTGGGCTTGGAGTTTCTCTGCAGAAGGGAGGGACTTTTTATTCCTCCCCTCAAGGGAGCCTAGTAACCGCAGGGAGGCTGACTAAAACATCTCAGCCAGACCCACATAATCTCTGGCTGACCCAAATCATCCTGTACAAAAGTTATAGTCTCCCTGCTTAGAAGACCCAGCTGGTACCACCTAGTCCCTCTAATAGAAGCCTCTTTAGCCCTTATTATTTCCTCATAACACCACTCCCACTCTCCTTACCCTTTTAATACATTAAACTGTTTTGTTTTCCTTTCTGTTTGTTTCCTCTTAACTCAAAGAACCAATAGTGTGTGAGTAGGTAATCTTTGTGTTCTTCCCTGGGTTGTGACAGAGACCAGTAATCCGAACTGTCATTCCTTTTAGGTAAGGGTTATCAGATTTACCTAGCCTCTGATACTCTATCCTTCTCTGTGAGTTTAATCGGTAAGTGGCAGTTGCCCAAAACACCTACTGGTTTCTCATAGATTACATTATATTTATATATTCTTATAAAAGTTGGCACCCCAGATTCTCTTACTTCATCATAAAAGGAAACGCTCATCTGTCAGTCTGTTTCTAAGGCAACTCTTTCTAAGTTTCATTGTATTGTATCTTGCTCATTGTATTCATCAGATTAGGAATAATATAGAAGACTGGATAGAACATTTCTATCCCCATCTCTGTAGTTTGTCCATCACTGCAGGCAATTGGAGTCAAGTAACTTGCCCAGGGTGACACAGCTAAGAAGTGTCTGAGACCAGATCTAAACCCAGGACCTCATATCTCTAGACCTGACTCCCTATCCACTAAGCCATCTAGCTGTTCCCAATATTCTCTTTAAAAAAACCCCAAAATCTAACTTTCTATCTTAGAGTCAATATTGTGTATTGGTTCCAAGGCAGAAGAATAATAAAGGGTAGGCAATATGGGTCAAGTGATTTGCCCAGGGTCACACAGCTAGGAAGTGTCTAAGGTTGGATTTGAATCCAGGACCTCCCATCTTTAGGCCTGGCTCTCAATCCACTGAGCCATCCCTCTGCCCCACACCCCTAACATTCACTTTAAAAAGTTTTGAATTCTAAATTCTCTCTTTCTTCCTTCCTCCTCCCTCAGATGCAAGTATTTTGATATAAGTTATACATGTATAACTGTACAAAACATATTTCTATATTCACTATATTGTGAAAGAAAACTCAGTCCAATATAAAACACGAAAAAGAAGTGAAAAATAGTGTACTTCTATTTGCATGCAGATTCCAGTTCTGTTTTTTCCTCTAGAGGTGGAGAGCATTTTTTATCATGAGTCCTTTGGTATTGTCTTGGATCATTGTATTGCTAAGAGTAGCAAAGTCATTCTCCTTTAATCATTGTTTAATATTGTTATCACTCTGTACAATATTAAAATTCTTCTTGCTTCACTTTACATCAGCCCATCTAAGTCTTTCCAAGTTTTCCTGAAAACTTCTTGCTCATCATTTCTTTTTTCTTTTTTGAAGAATTTAATTTATTTTATTTTATTTTAAATTTTATTTTTTTAGAAAAATTTGCCATGGTTACATGATTCATGTCCTTACTTTCCCCTTCTCCTCCCTAAGTCCCCTGCCCCCGCCATAGCTACCAAGAATTTCCACTGGTTTTTACATGTTTCACCAATCAAGACATTTACATATCATTGACTGTTGCATTGGTATGTGGTAGTTTTGAGTCATGTCCAATCATGTCCGCATCAACCCCTGTGTTTAAGGGGTTGTTTTTCTTCTGTATTTCCTCTCCTGCAGTTCTTCCTCTGAATGTGGGTAGTGTTCTTTTCCATAGAAATTGCCCTGCATTCGTGCATTGCTGATAGTAGAGAAGTCCATTTCATTAGATTGTACCACAGTGTATCAGTCTCTATGTACAATGTTCTCCTGGTTCTGCTCCTTTTGCTCTGCATCAATTCCTGGAGGTTGTTCCAGTTCACATGGAATTCCTCCAGTTCATCATTCCTTTGAGCACAATAATATTCCATCAGCAACAGATACCACAATTTGTTTAGCCATTCCCCAATTGAAGAACATACCCACATTTTCCAGGTTTTTGCCACAACAAAAAGTGCGGCTATAAATATTTTTGTACAAGTCTGTTTATCTGTGATCTCTTTGGGGTACAAACCCAGCAGTGTTATGATTGGATTGAAGGGCAGGCAGTCTTCTAGAGCTCTTTGGGCATAGTTCCAAATTTCTCTCCAGAATGGTTGGATCAGTTCACAACCACACCAGCAATGCATTAATGTCCCAATTTTGCCACATCCCCTCCAACATTCATTACTCTCCACTGCTATCATTTTAGCCTATCTGCTAGTTGTAAGGTGGTCTCATCATTTCTTATAGCACAATAGTATTTCATTGTAATCATATGGCACAACTTGTTCAGCCATTTCCCAAATGGTGGGCATCCTCTAAATTTCCATTTTTTTTTTGCCACCACAGAAAGAGCTGCTATAAATATTTTTGTACAGATAGGTACTTTTAATTTTCTTTTAAAAATGTTTAAATCTCTTTGGGATACAGACCTAGTAGTGCTATTGCTGAATCAAAAGTTATGCACATATTTATAGCCCTTTGGGCATAGTACCAAGATGTTCTCCAAAATAGTGAGTGGTTTTCTTTCAAAGTGACCTGAGAAGTGACTGATATACTGTGGTACAATCGAGCATAACGGAGTCCTCTACTAGAAGCAATGCAAGGATCCTGAGCAAGGCTGACGGAATTATGAGAAAGAAAACTAGCCACATGCAGAAGAAGAACTGTGGGAGTAGAAACACAGAAGAAAAACAACTGCTTGAACACATGGGCTGATGGCGATATTATTGGGGATGTAGACACTAAATGAAAACAATAATATGGAATTAGTTCTTAACCAATGATACATGTAAAACTCAGAGGAATTGTGTTTTGGCTATGGGGGTGGTTGTGGTGGGGTTTGGGGGAGAGGGAAAGAACATGAATCATGTAACTATGGGAACATATTCAAAACAAAAATTAAAATAAAAAAAGTGGCCTGATAAGACAGTGAAAGAAACTAGACTTTTCAGATCCAGAGAACCTATTAAAATCCAAAATATACACTTCTTTTGCCTCACTATTTCTCTGTTTCATTCTCACCCCACTCCAAACTAACTTCTATATTTCAAAAATAATTATCCTAAAAAAAAAAAGGCCCAAGATAGTCACTTCCCCTTTTGATAAAACTTCAATGACTTCAATGACTTACTATAATCTCTGAGATCAAATATAAACACTTATGACAGTAAGCAAAGCTAGGTGGTACAGTGGATAGACAGCCAAGCATGGAATCTGGAAGCCCTGAGTCCAAATCTAGCTGTACTTAATAAATGGTTTTCATTAATTCAATAAACATCATTCCCCATTGTTTAAGACATTCTCATCCATCATTGTTCTCCACTTCCTGTGATACTAAACACTGGGCTGACAAACAGTAAAACTCCTTCCTCATTATGAGTGGTCCAATTCTTAATTTACATTTCCCTAACCTTTGACTCAATATCCCACTCCAAATCTTTCCTCTCCTTCTATTATAATTTCTGAAACTCCTGCTCTATAATGAAAGAAATTGTTTTCACCTTGCTGTTCTGTTTATCATTTCTTCAATCTTCTAGCACTCATAGAGCTCCACCTATCTCACTTCTGATGACATTATATAGTCCTTCTCTGTACTATTTGTACTTTAACTCATATCCCTGACTCCCTTAACCACTTCCAGATTCTGGATCTACTGCCATCAGTCTATCACCTTTCTTTTGAGATTCTTTTAATCCAAATTTATTACACAATCTCGATCTTGTTAGCTGTTGTCTACCCCTAAGAGATTCTGCCTTCATTCTTAATGAATTCGAGACCCTAGCTCTCAGGCTTCCTTTCCTCTTCTTCCCAGCTTCTTCCCTTATTGTACAGGATTTCAGCCTATTTTTTGATGGTCTCTAAAATGCTTATTAGTTCCTAAAATTACTTAAGTGCCATGACCTATTTCATCTTTCAACGCATACTTCCCAGATGTGGGCATACTTTTGATCTTGCTAACACCCAGGGAGAGCCAAACTGATTCTATTTTGTTAAACACAAATACACACACACACACACACACCAAAAAACCCTGTCTTTCGTTTTCTTGTAAAACACTTGACTTCAAGGAATTCTGTTTGCTTGCTTTCTTCCTTCCGATTTTGAAAGTCCCAAATATATCCTCCAGTCAGAAATCAGTTTGAAAGGAAATTTCATAAAGGAAGGCATTACCAGCTGGAGGAAAGGAAGGGAGGGAATCAGGAAAGATCTGCTGCCAAAGTTAAGACTTGCATTATGTTCAAGGAAGCCAGGGGAACTGAGAGATGAGGAAAGAGAGTATTTTAGGCACTGGTGATAGTTAACCAGTGTCCAGGAAGAGAGAAAGGAGATGGAGCTTATATGCAAAGAAGAGCAAGTAGGTCAGTGGAGTGGGATCTGAAAAAGTATGGTAGTCAGCCCCGTCTAAGAATACTGCTAGGTCTCATCCACATGAATATGAGGATCTGTGAAATTTGGTTTAGGAATCATTGACAAAAGCTCCTATTCTTTGCAAAAGAAATAGACATTTCTCCCAGTGACTTATACAAACTTCCAGGCACATCAGTTTCACTGTTTACTTGTCAGAATAGGGAGGTCTAAAAGTCTTTTCTTTCTTTCCTTCTTTCCTTCTTTCTTTCTTTCTTTCTTTCTTTCTTTCTTTCTTTCTTTCTTTCTTTCTTTCTTTCTTTCTTTCTTTCTTTCTTTCTTTCTTTCTTTCTCTCTTTTTTTCTTTCCTCAAGGGCAGGAATTGTTATTTCTACCAGCTTCATGAGGATATTAGATAGTTTTACCTTGCCCTGAATACTAGAATTAATCTCTCCTCCCCTGTTTCCCTGAATTAATAAATCCTTTCCCTTGTTAATATTGTAGGAGTTGAGGTGTTGTGTTTTCAGGCTTTACAAACCCAATTCATTCATTATCTAAGCTAAATCTCCATCTAAACAGACTCTGAATATACCAGTAATCCAGAGTTCAAAAAAATTTGTTTGAAGTCATCCTGACCACTTGATCTATTTTGGACTTAGGGAATAAACCTCTAACAGTGCTAGTAGCAAATTTCTGTGGGATTATTCCCTTCCTGTCAGCCAATTTAGCCCTGTGTTAGCTAAGTCAGATTGCCTCCATTTCTGGACAGAAAGGAATACAGTTAATAACAGTTATCAGAAGCTGCAACTGCCTAAGGAGGGGGAGGAGAAAGAATTCCATCCACTCACTCCCCTTCCACCTGCTCATGCTAGCAGCTTGATCCTTGCTGTGACACCATTGCTAACTGGACCCATTTTAACAGGGAGTGGAAATGGGATCCATTTCTCTGGATTCTAAATAAGCTAATTCCACTTTCTTCAGAGTCAGGATTTTAGTTACAATTTAGAAACCAGAGTAGCTAGGAGACTGAGATGAAAGGGGAGAGTGTTCCAGGTATGGGGTAAAGCCAGTGAAAATGCCTGGAGTCTAAAGATTGAGTCTTTTGTTCAAGGAACAGTAAGGAGGCAAATAGGAGGTTAGTGTCACTGGATAACCATTGTTCTTCCTTTGTTTTCAAGGAGCACCAATGACATCATGGAATGATAGTATATTATTATATGATATTATATTCCATGATAATATGGAATGATAATGGTTTAGTGTTTGGTGAAGAGTAAGATGAAAGAAAATTGGAGAGATAGCAATGGGCCAGGTAGTGGAGGATTTTGAATGACAAAGAATTTTACTTTTGATCCCACAGGCATTAGGGAATCACTGGAGATGGCTGAAGGATAGTAGAGGTTGAGGTGATGGGGTCATATTTATACTTTAAGAAAATTAATTTAATAGCTGAGTGGAGGATGATCTGGATTGGAAAAAGACTAGAGGGAAGGAAACCAATCAACAGGTCACTGAAATAGTCTACGCATGAAGTGGCGAGGCCTGAACTAGGATGGTGGCAATGTCAAAGGAGAGAAGAGGCAGATATTTAGAGATGAGAAAATAAAGCCAACAAGACTTGTCAATAGTTTGAATGGGGTTTGGAGCAGGAATGAGAGGGAAAGTGTGAGGTATCTAGGATGATCTCTAGATTGCAAGCCTGGGTGACTGGAAGGATAGTGGTATTCTCAACAGAAACAGGAAAGTTCAGAAGAGGATTTGAGGGAAAGAAAACAAGTTCAGTTTTGTGCATGTTGAGTTTAAGGTTTCTATAAGACATCCATTTAAAGATGTTGAATTAGCAATTGTAAATTACTTGAAGGCTCAGTGTATCAGGGATTGTGAGATAAGATAAGCAAGAGCAAGTCCAGAGAGTGTACAGCTTATTTTTTTAAAATCCTTACTTTCTTTTTTGGAATCAATACTGTGTATTCCAAGGCAGAAGAGTGGAAACGGTAGGCAATAGGGATCAAGTGACATGCCCAGGGACACACAGCTGGGAAGTGTCTGCGGCCAGATTTGAACCTAGGACCTCCTGTCTCTAAGTTTGGTTCTCAATCCATTGAGCTACCCAGCTGCCCCCGAGTGTGTAGCTTATGGAACCAAGAATTGGATGCTAGCAGAATCAGACCTAAGAAGAGTAGATTTCTTAAACTGTGATAGATGATGCTTGTCATAAAGGCAAAAGTACCTTTTTTTTTAATAAAGGGTGGTCTTAAGAAGGGCAAAATAAATATCATTTCTGCTCACAGGATGGACATGAAGTACATCCATTGCTGACAAAGCTGCCATAAATGGACAGTAGAATGTGTGAGGGGAAAACGTCAGAGGATAGAAGTTCATATGATGTTCTTCCTCTAGTTGGCATTATTCATCAGGCCAAAAAAGGTGGAGGTCTTTTAACTAGAACGTTTTTGTAGTTAATCAAGTATTCTCACAACTCAATAAGTAGTTTAAACCTGCTTCTTAATGGGTTAAAAAAATCTGATATAAGAACAGAATCATTTTAAGCAAATGTGGATATAATATGGATCAGTAGCTATATGCTCAATCTGTATGAATATGGGTATATTGAACAATCATTATGTAATCACACTAATTTGAGTGATATTGATTCTAAGTAAACTAAGGATAGATCACAGCAAACTATGGAGAGCAATGAATGAATAAATCAATAATAAATAAATTATTTTTCATAGAACATACCATCTATCTAGTGGGCAAGAAATTAATGCTAGCTTATCAAGGAAAGAGACAATTT
>NW_025392760.1:0-2888 GCF_016433145.1 Gracilinanus agilis
CTTCTCTCCTCTAACACTGCCTCCCCTCTAGTGCAGGTCCTGCTGCTGGGTCTGTCTGCCCTGAGCCTCTCCTCACTCCCAGCCAGCCTCCATTCAGCTCCCAAAGGAATCTCCCTAATGCCCAGCCCTGACTTTGTCATCTCCTTCTCCATTTCTCAAGACCTCTGGAGCTCTTTTAAATCTTGTTGTCTTCACTGGAATTTAACCCTGACGAGGAAGGATGTCGTCCAATTAGGAATACACAGGAGTCTGAAGACCCACCAAGCCTTTGGGTGATTCTTGGACAGTCAGAATAAAGCAAAGTTCCAGAGACTCAGCTATCTTCAAGTGGACTTTTTCACGCCTCTCTCAGGGTTGGTCACTCCTTAGCAGTGCCGCCTTGTGTCGTGTGGAGAGATGCCAGCTTGGAGAACTCTGAAGGCCAGTTTGTACCAAGAGAAGTTTGGATCCATGAAACCCTTTGCTTGTCCTGTAGAAGACTGAGGAACAAGCAGACCCACCATCTCCTCCATAAACTGGAATTCCTCGCTTTGAATTAGGTTGCCTGTCCATGAGAAATTCAAATACCACCCAAACACGGCTAAGTTGCAAGTGTGGACTGACAGTGGCTCAATGCCTTTTATTCTGGCTCTGCCAAGTCAGCTGGTTTTAGTCAGAGATATGGAGGAGCCCAGGCAGCCTAGACGAATTCAAAACTCACTCCTGATCAGGAAAGCCAGCACTGGATGAGTCCCCATAGAGAGTCCATTGAAGGGAGGGTCATCCTTAGTTCAGCTCCTACTTACACAGATGGGTTTTTTACCTCAAGTAAGGGTTCCATCTTCCCTTCGGGATCTAGGCATAACCCTGCTGTTAGAGGCACCTTTTTCAGCTTCTTCTAGCTCAAATTCATATTCTGCTCTGTTTTTCCTGTTGCTGTGTGGCCTTCATTTTTGTCTTCAAGGCCAATGTGGTCTTGACTTGTGCATGACTTGGATTTAAATGAGTTAGATTTGTACAAAGTCATCAGCTTCATTTTTTCTAAATCCACGGGCTAAAGAAAAGTCAAAAGGACTCGTGATGGCCAGGGATACAGCGGGTGACCTCGGCTTCTTTGATGTCTGAGCTTTGGACAGCATTTGCTTCACCCACCTTCATGGCCAGTGAAACAGATTGTTCTCATCCATCCATTCCAGAGGAAAATTCTTCATATACTTGGGGAAGACCACCTCCAACTCAGTAATGGCTGTGTGGGCCATCCATGGCCTGTTTGCCAGATGGGTTTCCTGGGGTGGAGGGAGGGTTGCTGCATAAGCTACAGCTTCTTGGAGCCTCACGTGAGTTTTGGGTGAGAAATAGACCCCAAAGGTGGATGAGTGGCCCTGAGAAGGAAACCCTCTCCCACCAGAGGGGCTAGTCTTCCATGAACATCCCATACACACCTATACAGAGTTTCCTGTCCATCTTAAGAGACAAACAGAGACTGAGAACTGGGAGTGGCTGAGAGCACTTCATTCATGATCTCATTCAATTTCCATCCATTAGAATTGCCTTTTTCTGTTCAGAGAGGACACACTAATGTGGTTGTCAGGAATATGGGGGTCACTTAAGATGAAGCCATACTCCATGCCTTGCTTTTTGGTTCCTGAGAGTTACAACTGACCATTAATTTATTGACTACAACTAGCCTAATTAATAAATTGATTTTTATATTTGAAACGATGACTTCTAGAATTTTATTCACCACCTTTTTTGGTGGCAATGGTGGGATTGAAGGAGAAGAAACAATACAGCCTGAACCTCCTGGAGAACCCCCTTTCTCTTTCTCAAGTGCTCTCCCAATGAGGAGGGGCTCCTTCTGGAGGACTGCAGGATGTCCCATAGACATTTTCAACTCCACCTGTGTAAAAATGTCCTCATTAGCTTTCTCACAAATGCTTCCACACTTTCCATCTTCCCTTTTGTTGCTGAGAGCTCCTTCATTCTCCCAAGTAGCCAGGTTTATGACTCAGGGATCATCTCCATTTCTGCACTCGTTCTTAACCTCCTAAACCCAATACTTTCTCACATTTTGCCATTTTTACCTTTGCCCCATCCCCATGTCCCAGGGGACAATCAGGTGGCTCAGTGGATTGAGAGCCCAGACCCAGAGGTTTCACACTTTACTTCAGACACTCACTACATATATAAACCCGAGCAAAGTATTTAACCCCCATCCCATTGCCTAGACCTTACTTCTCTTCTGCTTTAGAATCCATACACAGCATTGATTCTTTTTTATTTTTTTTGTAAAGATCTTTTATTTGATCAATTACACAAAATGACAAATTTCCACATAAGTTTTCCAAAGGTGTATGTTCCAAATAGTTTCCTTCCCTCCCTTCTCCCAGAGCTGGAAAGCAATTCAATCTGGGTTATACATGTGTCATCATGAAACACATATTTCCATGTTGTTCATTGTTGTAAGAGAATAATCACATAAAGCCAACACCCCAAAACAAAACCCCAAATAAACTTCAATGAAAAATCACAGTCTTTGATCTACATTCTGACTCCAACAGTTCTTTCTCTGGAGGAGGATGGATTCGCTGTCATAGGCCCATCAGAAGTGTCCTGGATCATTGTATTGCTGAGGGTAGTTAAGTCTTTCACAGTTTATCATTCCACAATATTGTGATTAATATGAATAAAAAAAGGAAAAGGAAAGGCAATCACTAGCATAAAAAGTCCGAGTGCATACACCACTAATGAAAATGAAATTAAAGTTGCCCAATTCTGCCAATACATTTAATAATTAAATTGAAGCAATTGAATTTGCACAAAGAGATGAATTACCCAAAATAAGAGAAGAAGAAATAAAATCTCTAAATATACTTATTTTAGAGAAAAAACCTAAACAGGCCATAAAT
>NW_025392761.1:0-9820 GCF_016433145.1 Gracilinanus agilis
TTGCTGCCACCTTCTGAAGAGCAATCCTGATCTTTCCTACTGAGTGCCCAAAGAATGTGGCATGGCTGTCCCCATTTCATAAATAAGGAATTCACAGGTGGTGATGAAGGCAGTATAATGGAACCTCTAACCAAGATCTGGTGGTAGGGATATAGGACGTCTGAGCTGGTAGAGGGGATGTGTGAAGGGGAAGTGTGACTCAGTGGTAAAATTGGGGATGGTGCCCTGTGGCATTTGGGATGTGAATGTGAGTGTGGATAGCCAGTAGCTAGTTCTAGGAGAGCCATGCTCCTGATTGCCACAGAAGATGCTCACCATGAGGTAAGAAAGGGAGAATGAGGCTCAAAGGAAAGGGGAGCCAGCAGAAGTCTGGTGCCTTCTGGGTTCCTGGCTCAGACTTAACCTGGGACCTGCACCTTGTTGTAGGCAAATATAAGGTAGGGCATGTAGGTAAGGTAGATATATAAATATATAGATGGCAGAAGGCAGAGAGCTGGCTCCCTGACATAGACATTCCTAGTAGAATGCTACAACATTTTGAAGAGGAGTTGGTTGGAATTGCCAAGGCTGGAGGAAGGAGCTTGGGAGCTGTGGTCCTGTCATCTATATGATACCAGATACTTTGAAGATCTTGAGGTATATCAACTAAGTGCCTTGTCTGAAGAACAAGACACTGTACTTGGGTGGACCAATTACAGTGTGTCTTCTCCTCAGTTTGTGGATTTACTGGCTGATCAAGAAGTGGTCCTGTTATCTGTGCCATAAAGAATTCAGCTGGGACCAGTATCTCCTGTGGAGTGAGAAAATTCCTTTATCTCTAAGAGTCCCCAGCAGCCACCCTGATTCAGCCAGACTCCTGTCAGTACTGGAGATAAAGAAACCAGCCAGCCCAATCTAACTGGCAGTTGTCTGGGTCTTGTTTAGTAGTTAGTCAAACCTTTCCCACCCACCTTCCCCTGTTTTATTAAACTGTATTTTGTAGCTTCCTGTTTGCTTCCTTCTCTAAAACCAACAAGGGACCCACTTGTGTTAATTGTAATCCCTGGCTTGTCAAAGGAGGCAGCTGTGTCCTGTGTTTGTGAGAGTGGTTTTTCCCTGTATAATGGTATGTTAGGCAGTTAACTTTAATTACCAATACATTCCTCCACCAACCCCTTCTCCTTCTACTAACCCCAATGTTTAATTACCTATTTCAACCTGAAGAGTTGTTTTCCAAAAGGCAGAGTGATCTCCACTCCTCAGGGTTCTGCTGACAGCTAGCCCACTCTTGGTGGGTCTTCCCAGACCTAAGAGCCCCACTCTGTCCAGCCCCTGAAGCCCCAGGATGGGCCCTTTCCTCCAGTGGTACCCTGAGTTGGGACCTCAAGTTTCTGCCTGCCTCTACTTGCCAAGGCCTCCCTTCCTCCTAGGGAATCTGCCCACTCTCTTTCCAAATTTTTTATCCTTCACTCTGATGTGGGCTGATAGCAGCCAGTGAGGGGTAATAATAGGAATGGGACCTTCAATTCTGAAATCTGGCATTTCTCACTAGTTAGCACTGATTAGACATCAACTGCAAAACCTGTAGTTTCAGCATGAGTCAAACATGAATTGTAGATAGTTCAGTTACCCACCCTGTGTACAGGATCTGTAATATTCTATAGTGGGCATCAGCTTTGTGCCTGATCCGTTTTATTAAGTACTCATATTGTGCTTAGACCTGTAAGATATAATTAGCCTATAGTGGTCCAACATTCTCTCACACACCCTCCCCCACGCCCAGTCCTCATTCCTGAAGGGCAGGCATATGTCTCCCACACTGACCAATGATGACAAGGTAGACAATAGGGAACAAGGGACATGCCCACTGGGGACTCTGGCATTCCAGAGGAATCCCCCAAATTTGTGCATGCTCCCCATCCCCTACTACATCAAACCCCCAAACACACCCCCATCTGAATTTGGCCATGCCCACCTTCCAGGGTTTTCTGGAAAGGTGAAGATTTCTCTGGAATGGGAGATGACAAGCTCTCTGGCCCTAATAAATATGCCAACCCCAATCCACAGAGCTGGAAAGTTGCTATTCTATACCTGGGGCTGCTACTCTATAGTGGAAGCTGCCCCTTTACAGCAGAGCTGCTACTCCATACTACCAGCTCCACAGAGGCTACTCTACTAGCCCTGGCCTTGTCTGTCAGCCCTAAGGCTGCCTGATCATCCCCCAGATTACTCCAGCAGTGACTAGACTATTTTACCACCATAAAGTACTTCTTCAAATAAAATTCTTTTCTGACTTCTCTTTGGAACAGTTTGAGTCTCCCATTGTTGGGGTGAGATCCTGCTACAAATCAGGGTGTATTCCTCCCAGAGCTCCTCTTTACTTTGTCTCTGACCCAGTGATACTGGCCTCCTGGCTGATTCTTGGTCAAGACCCTCCATCTTCTGACTCTGCCTTTCTCTTAGTTGTGCCCACTGCTTGGAACATGTCCTCCATGCATACCTTGACTCCTTAGATTCAGTCTTCTCAGATAACATGCCATTTTCTGACAAGTTTCTCCTGGTTCCTAAAACTCTTAGAGCTTTCCTTCTGAGTGCCAGACCCCCTTCTTTAAGCCTCCAAATTCTGCCCCAGGGCTTGACTTTTCCCTGGCCAGTACCCACCAACATGGTCCTCTCTGGGGCTCCACTTTCCCCATCTCTTCAACACTTGCCTCTTTCCCTCCTTCATCCCCGGGTCTCAGACCCTCCTTCTGAGCAGGCTGATTGCCATAAAACCTGGGCAGTAGATTGACTGAAATGAGAGGTTCCCAGCGTTTGAGGTGCTGGCAGTAAGTGCCTGTTGAAAAAAGATTCTGTAGGGTACCATTTAGAACTGTGATTCTAGATTTGGTGGGACCGTCTCAAAATAAATTATAATGTAGTATCACTTGAAATCACCTGTGTTTTCATATTGGGATAATTATATTTGACCTAGTAGAGGTAGTACAGACCTTAATGCAAAATATGCTTAAAATTTAATATGTAAAATGATTAGTTTAGAAATTGTAGAAATAAGTGTAATTCTACCAGTTATGTTATACTGGTCTCTGAGTGCAATCACTCTGCCAAACAGATAGTTGCATGGTGATTTTCTATGTAAGATAATTTGACAATGCATTCAACTGAATAGACTGTCAACCATTTTATTTCATATTTTAAATCCCCGATATCATTTGTTATCTTTTAATTTTTCCTTTATAGGGATTTTTTTGAAAAATAGAGTATATGAAATGACGAGCAATGACATTATTCCCTTACTAAATCAACTCCTCTTTAGATCTAGATGGCATAAAATGATGAATTAAGGTATTTGAGAACATGGTTAGCATGTTTAAAAACTTAAGTATTTAATTGTGTAGGAAATAAAATTAGGACTATGTTCCTTATTTTTCATGAATTTTATTAGAATTTACTTAGATACAGGGAGAGAATTAAAGAGAAAAGTCTTTTAGCCATGTGGGTGCTCTCCACATGGCTCCCTCAGCCACCTACTGCTTTGCCAGTTCCTCTAGAAAGAGCCCCAACTTACTTGTCTTCAACCCTTTTTCCTGTCTCTTCCTACTGGGTCCCTTTCAATCACAGCAGATTCAAACTCAGTCGCATAAAATACACTAGATGATGTCTTTAGGATCCTAGTGAGGCAGGTAAGACACCAGGCATAATTCTGGGAGAAGGTTTCCTTCACATAATTCCCCCTTTAATTTTTTGGGAGAGCAGCATATTAAATCTTCTCATTCGCATTTTCTAGGAAATTAGCATGTCAGGTCTTCCCAGTGAATCATTCCACAGATGTAGTTTATATATCTATAAAAAAAACCCTATTACTAGAAATATATAGAATATTGCACTTTAGTAAGGGGGAATTACAACAATTTGGAGATAAGAGGGAAAGAAAAGAAAAAGGAGGAAGAAAACAAAAAAAATGATTGGTAGACATGCTGACAAAAAGCTAATTAGGGAGCATTCCCCTTTGGCATAAGAGTTTACATTCAGAATAAATGACAGGCTCAACTCCCTTCAGTTCACTTCCTTATATCCCAAAGTTCATGCTGGATCTCTTGATGTAGTCTATGGTTTCTGTAGGCATCCTTATGACATCTTCTCCAGAAGATCCACGTTCTTGATTCAGGGTGTTGGCAATTTTCTTTTCCTAAAATTGCTTTAAAAGATCTTGAACCTTGGATGTTAAGATCATTATACAATCTCCCCTTAGGAGGGTGTTGGCCAACACTAGAAACACTTCAGGATACATGGCTGAGTGATGAGGTATATGAATCAGTTCTCAAAAGAAAACCAAAAACCAACTGACCTCCACCCCCCACAAAACAAATAGAAGAGGAAAAATTAAATTCTGGATAAAATATGTATCAAAATCCAATGTGTATAAAATTATGAGTAAAAATAGAACCATAATAGATCTTTGAATCATTGGCAAGGCCCAATTAAAGTGACTTATATCCTATGAGCCAGCAGGACAATTGCAACAATATTGTGTTCACCCTTCAGGAGCTAGGAGTATGGAAAACTGCCATACTATAATTACAAAGAGGACAAGAGTCTGTGTGGTAAGAGGGAAATACGATTGCCTGGTTTGATTTTACCTTTAACCTCAGGGAATGGGGAGCCAAAATGAAAGCCTAATGGAGGTACTTGTAGGGACCTGTCATGGGGAAGTCCAACATCTGAATTTGTCAAACAGCCTCTTCCTTGAATCCCAAAACAAGACTTCTGTCTTGGAGTAGATCCTCAACTTGTGCTTCTTTGCACTGTGCAGTGGCTCTTTTGTGATCTCTTCTTCTGAAATCAGACACAATTATTACTTAAAGTCCTGTAATACTTAACCAATGGCAGGTTTCCATAGTCTAAAGCTTTTGGGTATGCATTGGTAATAGGGCTAATAGATATTGTAAACTCATCCTATGAAATAAAAGAACATTAATACTGATTCATGTACTCAAGTACAAAAAATAAGAAGAGAAAAAAACTAATATCTTATTCAAAATTTAAAGAAAAAACAATTAATAAAATCAGAAATTAATCTCTTACATTTCATTTGACAATGGGTCAGCCAAACAGAGACATATCACAAGGATTTTCACTCAAAAGCAAGCTCTATTTCCTTTCTAACTTGGCCATGATCTATTATGCAAGTCTACATAATTTTTTTTTGAAAAATTTTTTTATTGATTAAGAAAATTTTTCCATGGTTACATGATTCATGTTCTTTTCCTCTCTTCCTCCCAACCCCCTCCCATAGCCTACACAAAATTTCATTGGTTTCTTCATGTGTCATCGATCAAGACCCATTTCCATGTTATTGATATTTGCAATAGAGTGATCATTTAGAGTCTACATCCCCAATCATATCCCCTTTGACCCATGTCATCAAGCAATTGTTTTACTTCTGTGTTTCTACTTCCACAGTTTTTTTCTGGATGTAAATAGAATTCTTATAAGTCCCTCAGAAATGTCTTGGATCATTGCATTGCTGCTAGTAGAGAAGTCCATTACATTCGACTGTGCCACAGTGTATCAGTCTCTGTGTACAATGTTCTCCTGGTTCTGCTCCTTTCACTCTGCATCAGTTCCTGGAGGTTGTTTCAGTTCACGTGGAATTCCTCCAGTTCATCATTCCCTTCAGCACAATAGTATTCCATCACCAGCAGATGCCATAATTTGTTTAGCCTTTCCCCAATTGAAGGGCATCCCCTCATTTTCCAATTTTTGCCACCACAAAGAGCGTGGCTATAAATATTTTTGTACAGTTTTTTTCCTTATGATGTTTGGGGTATAAATACAGCAGTGGTATGGCAGAATCAAAGGGTAGGCAGCCTTTTAAAGCCCTTTGGGCATAGTTGCTAATTGCCATCCAGAATGGTTGGATCAATTCACAACTCCACCAGCAATGCATTAATGTCCCTATTTTGCCACAACCCCTCCAACATTTATTACTTTCCTTTGCTGTCATGTTAGCTAGTACTAGGTGTGAAGTGGTACCTCCGAGTTGTTTTGATTTGCATTTCTCTAATTATAAGAGATTTAGAACACTTTTTCATGTGCTTATTGATAATTTTTATTTCTTTATCTGAAAATTGCCTATTCATGTCCCTTGCCCATTTATCAATTGGGGAATGGCTTGATTTTTTATACAATTGACTTAGCTCCTTGAGTAATTAGACCTTCATCAGAGTTTTTTTTTAAATTTTGATTTAAATATTTTATTTTTTTAGAAAAATTTTCCATGGTTACATGATTCATGTTTTTACTTTCCCCTTCACCCCCTTCACCCCTCTCATATCCAATGCACATTTCCACTGGTTTTAACATGTGTCATCTATCAAGACTTATTTACATATTATTGATAGTTGCATTGGTGTGGTCCTTTCAAGTCTACATCCCCAATCATGTCCGCATCAACCCATGTGTTCAAGCAGTTGATTTTCTTCTGTGTTTCCATTTCTGTAGTTCTTCCTCTGAATGTGGGTACCGTTCTTTTCCATAAGTCTCTCAGAATTGTCCTGGGTCATTGTGTTACTGCTAGTACAGAAGTCCATTACATTTGATTGTACCACAGTATATCAGTCTTTGAGTACAATGTTCTAGCTTTCTGCTCCTTTCACTCTGCATCAATTCCTGGAATTCTTTCCAGTTCACATGGAATTCCTCCAGTTTGTTATTCCTTTGAGCACAATAGCATTCCATCACCAGCATATACCACAATTTGTTCAGCCATTCCCCAATTGAAGGGCATACTTTTGTTTTCCAGTTTTTTTACCACCACAAAAAGCGTGGCTATAAATATTTTTGTACAAGTCTGTTTATCTATGATCTCTTTGGGGTACAAACCCAGCAATGGTATGGCTGAATCAAAGGGCAGGAAGTCTTTTAGCGCTCTTTGGGCATAGTTCCAAATTGCCATCCAGAATGGTTGGATCAGTTTACAACTCCACCAGCAATGCATTAATGTCCCAATATAGCCACATCCCCTCCAACATTCATTATTCTCCCCTGCTATCATTTTAGCCAATGTGCTAGGTGTGAGGTGGTACCTCAGAGTCATTTTGATTTGCATTTCTCTAATTATAAGGTATTTAGAATACTTTTTCATGTGCTTATTGATAATTATTATTTCTTCATCTGAAAATTGCCTATTCATGTCCCTTGCCCATTTCAACTGGGGAATGGCTTGAATTTTTATACAATTGATTTAGCTCCTTGAATAATTAGACATTTATTAGAGGTTTTTGTTATAAAGAATTTTTTCCAGTTTGTTGCTTTCCTTCTAATTTTGGTTGCATTGGATTTGTTTTGTAGATAATTTTTTTTAACAGAGCATGTAGCTAACAACAAAAATATATTAACTGAAGATAATATTGTATATTGGAATATCTTATATTATATTAATATATAAACTTAAAAGCAAGCTTAAATATAAAAAACAAATAAGCAGCAAATGCAAAATATGTGACAGGATACAATCACTCAGTATCAATAGAAGGTGCTCATTTTACACTTCTCCTCCCAAGTAGCATCATTCATCTAGATTCCTTTGGCCACATCCTTGGCCACACATCTGTCTGTACCTCTGGCCATCCCTCTGGTCATTCTAAACATTTCTCTGTGGTACCTCACAGTGACAACAGATTTCTTGGCATGGTGCATTATGGTCTGAGATATAATTTACCCTATTACAATCACTGATCCTGTTAAAAATGTGTTTGGAATTCAGGGAAGTGCCATTTAAAAGTATCTTACAAACTTCCTGTGGGCATGTGGGGAACTTTGAGACTACATTCCCCATGATTCAATGGGTTTCCGGTTTCAGACAATGGGAACCAAAGTATAGCACAGCTTAAATAATTCGGAGGGTGGGCTTGAGAAGGGCCTCTTTGCTACCTGAGTGGGCTCTGGCATGTGAGACTAAGGAAAGATGGGTGGAGATAGGTACTGGTGGCCATTTTGAATAGATTTTTACAGGCACATGGTCAATTTATCTCTATCAGCATGGCTTTAAATAAAATACTATTTTCCCTTATAATATCTGCCTTCATCATTTTTAAAAATAACAAAAAATCTATAATAATAATAACATTTATTGTTATTATTATTATTTTCCAACTTCTTTTTTTCTACTTTCTTGGTTCCTGTTTCTACAGTCCATAGCCACATGACCTTACTTCCCACCCACACACCCACACCCACAAACAAATCACTAATTGCCTCTTGTGTTCCTTTAAAAGAGTTATGACTTCTGTCTCTCTTATAACTCATTCATTTACTTGCTCCTTTAATTCAGCTATTTCTTTCTTTAATTTCTCCTCTAATTCAGCTTTTTTAAATCTCTCCACTAATTCAGCTTGCTCTCTCTCTGCATATTCACAGCCCTCAGAGACATATACTGCTCTCCTCTTTAATGTATTGAAGTCTATAGTGGACCAGTCATGACAATTTTTCTTAAAATATTTCTTAATATTTCAAGAGAAGTGATTTACAAAATGCTTCCTTCTATGTCTAACATCTTTCTCTCTAGAGAGATCCAGGTCAAGATATCTACATCAACAAGTCTATCCATGAACAGAGATGGTCTCTCATTTTCATCTTCTCTTAAGTCTTCAAATTTAGGCCAATTACTTGGCCTGTTTGGAGCTGAGTGGGTGGGGAAATGGTAGGAGGAGAATCAGAGTGGGGAGGGGTTGGCTAGGAGGTGAGAAGGCAGGGGTAAGAGAGATCCTAACACCCCATACCACCCAAGCTAAAGCTGGGGCCATATGGGGCCTTAAAAACTGGCTCTGAGGAAGAGGATTATTGCCTTCAAAAAAAGGAAAAGATTTTTATCTGAACAAGCCTAAAAATGGTGGCAGCTACAGCTTTTTCTGGTTGAGATGGGAGGTTGATGGTGGCTGATACCCTGAGCTGATCTTCCCTACTGCCTATTTTAAACTCCTCTAAAAAGCTTAAGGAAGAGAAGAAAGGCTCCTCTCCATAGTGGTCACCATCATGAAAATAATAAAACCAGGGTCCTTATTTTTCTTAAATTGTATTAGAATTTACTTGGATGGGTAGAGGCAGAGAGTTGGAGAGAAAAGCCTTTTATCCATGTAGGTGCTCTCCACATGGCTCTCTCAGGCACCTTCCTCTTCACCAGTTCCTCCAGAAAGAGGCCCAACTTCCTTGTCTTCAACCTCTTTTCCTCTCTCTCCCTTTTGGATCTTCTTCACTTGTGATTCAAACCCAGTCACACAACCTGCATGAGATGACGTCACTAGGATCTTAGGCATGCAGGTAAGATGCAGGTAAAGGGTTTTCTTCTTACAAATTGGACATCTTGCTTTAAAGCAAATGGTATCTTGTTGTTTCCCCTTTTAACCTTGGTTATATTGGTTTTGTTTGTACAATTCTGAATTTAGGATAATAAAAATAATCTTTTCTTATTTGGTCATAAATTATTCCCTTATCGATAAATTGATCTAAAAGGTAAACAATTCTATGCTCCCTTAATTTGATTATGACATCATAATTTAAATCTAAATCATATGCCTATTTGGACCTAATCTGAGTAGAGCTTATGATATTATAGAGTGAATTGTCTGATTGAGAGCAAGGTGAGAGCTCATTGTGAAAGTCTGAGATTTCTCTGATGTCAAGCAAGAGTGGAGCTCCATATGAATGTCTATCCACATTTCTGGCATTCATTGGGTTTGTCCCCAGTGTGGATTCTCTGATGTTTTCTAAGAGTGGAGCTCTGACTAAATGTCTTTCCACATTGCTTGCATTCATAAGGTTTCTCCCCAGTGTGGATTCT
>NW_025392762.1:0-1680 GCF_016433145.1 Gracilinanus agilis
TAAGCACATCCCTCCCCTATTGGAAAACATCCTTTCCCACAGATCAGTTGAGTTTGAGGTAATGGTTATCACTCTTCTCTAAACAAGGGTATTGTCCTGTCATTTGTCTTTGAGACTAATATGGTGTTGAGAGTCATTGGAGAAATAGGGTCAAATTTAGGGCCCGTTATCTGGATTCCCTACGTCACCAATCCAGGCTGAGGCAGTCTTTGTGTTTGGTCCTGGTCACCTGAGCCCTGCAAAGCTCTGGTACCAGCAGGTAGGTTAATCCAAAAACAACTTGACCCCTCCAAGAGGCTATTAGGGGTCATTTAGAGAAATAGAGTCTGTAATAGATGTTTTATCTGGATCCCATTACAAAATCATGGGCAAGTAAAACTGTGTGTATCATTTTTTTCTGCACCGCATGTCAGATGCAGATAGAATGGGCCATCTAAGGTAAACATCTGAGGCTCCTCTTTTGGCTCATTTTTAGATCCCCACCTTTCTCAATATTCTTATTGGAAAGCTTTGAGTCCTTAAGCAGACCAGCCCCTACTCAGTTGACATTTCCTCTCCTTGATAATTAAGAGGCCTGAACCCTAAAAAATATATTACTTAGTATTACTTAGATAAGGCCTAGACAGACAATTTAGTCCAGACTATCTTGACCAGGTGCAAATCTGTAAATCAAGGCAGAACGCAATTAGTAAACATCTCTATGAAATACATTTCTGCTCCCAGAATTAACCCCTACTAATTGGTGGTTGGAATTTGGCCCTTGTCCTTGTACCTATATCTCTACTTTTTAGACCTTAATGGGTTGTGTATGATTTGTAACCCCTTCACAGCTGTGACTCTTTCTTCGTGTTCTTTGTTTGAAACCAGTAAAAAATAAAGTCCAAATCCCATAGCATTGGAGCAGCATGGGCTAACCACTCGTCTGGTTGTTCTCATTGTCTTTTTCCTATCTTAACAATCTGACGCCCCAAAACGCCAATCAGGACCCCTACCATATAGGGAGCTGGCTCTCTATAATATGGGTTTTCCTAAATGAACTCACCAATCAGCTGTGTAGTTGGGTAACAGTTTCTAAAGAAAGGTCTACATGATGCTAAGTCTTGTCACAGAAGTCATAAACCTGATTTGGAAATATTCACTTTATTACTGTCCTAGTATATCAACCAGGTCTCTGCTGCCTGGCTTTGTCTCTCACTGGGGTCCAACTATGTAATATGTGTGAGATTCTGCTTTTATCAAAGACTTGGCCCTCTTCTAATAAAATCTAACTTTCTACCTTGACTTGGAGAAATTTGGCTTTTTGACTTTATTTACCTAAATTATCTATATCAGGGCAGTGAGATAATTATTTCCCAACAACTGGAGGAAGTACATGATTCCCCTAAGTCAACAACTGGTGATCATCAAGGTGTAGGAATGAGTTAGGGATAGTCTGATTTCTAGGGTGAGTTGAAGGAAGGGAATCTTGAGAGAAGCCCTGGGAAAGGATTCTGGGCAGAAAGAAATTGTGGGTCTTCAACTGGAAATAATTGAACTTCACTTCCTTTTTGGATTTTGACTAAGCTGGAGGGAGATTTTTTTCTCTTTCTACAATTTCCATCAAGCTACTGGAGGAGTTTTGCAGTTTTGTTCTAAGAGATTCTTTCTGGAGAGTTAAGATTTTTGTGGAGAAAATCTTTG
>NW_025392763.1:0-2222 GCF_016433145.1 Gracilinanus agilis
GATTTGAGCATTTTTCATTTTTAAAAATTATTTATTTATTTAGAATATTTTTGCATGGTTACATGATTTATGATTTTCCCATTCATCTTCTCTCCCTCCTCCCAGAGTTTACAAGCAATTCCACTGGGTTATACATATGTCATTGTTCAAAACCTATTCAAATATTATTCATATTTACAATAGAATGATCTTTTAACATCAAAACCCCAATCATATACCCTAGCAACAAGTGATAGATCATATACTTTTATTCAGCATTTCTGCTCCCAGAGTTTTTCTTCGAATGTGTATAGCGTTTTTTTCTCCCAAGTCCCTCAGAGTTGTCCTGGAACATTGTATTTGCTGCTAGTAGAAAAGTCTATTATATCTGCATCAGTTCTTGAAGTTCATTCCAGTTCACGTAGAAATCTTCCAGTTCATCCCGGAGAACTAATCAACTATTTCTTTCATCACACTTTCAAAACATTATTTTGAGGATAGATATGATTTTCCATGGGCTATCTAGGAACCATGGTTTTGAAATTCTTCAATACCTCCAGGATGACAAACTTTGTCCCAAAGTCATTTTTATCAGAGAGCTGCATATGAAAGAAGTTGGTTTAGCCACATTTAATGTGATCATCTGTAAACCATTCCATTTGTCACTTGAGATAGAGGGAATTGAGTGCAATTTATTTATACACTCCTCATATTAAAAAAATTATGAGATATTTTATAAGGGTTACTGTAGAATTTCACAGTATTTTGCAACAATTCCATATTAAATTTTAATGTCCAGTAATGTTCAATAATTTCCAAGGCCAATAAATGTTGCAGTACTCCAAGTTCCTGGAAATGTTCCTTTAGTCAGGTTCAGACATTTAAGAGGTGATATTAACTGAAGTAAAGTTAATTGGTATTTACCCCTAGCCTGTTCTGGTCTTATGTATAGTTTGTTCTATTTTCTGCTAAGTTGTCCTCTCTTCATGTCTCCTATAATTCTAAGGTTCTAGGTGATCACTCACCATGAGGAATCTCTATTTGATGTGTATGATGGTATTCTTTGTATTTCCCTATGCTGTCAAAGGTAAGATTCATAAGGAATAACAAAAAAGTTTGGTATATATATATATAATAGAATGGGTTCAATCTGCCCCATCATAGGTTGTTTGTACCTACAAGCAATTGAAGTTATTATCAGGACCTGCCTAAAGAATAACAAGGGGAAATCCACTTTGACTTAGTCTAAGGAGCTTATTAGAATAATATTCATTTACATGCATAAAAAGGGTATTTTTTTTTACCTGGAGGAAGAAAAGATAAAAGGATAAGAGACTCCGTGACAATGGAAGGACACTACTTATTTATTGATTTTTATTTTTTTTTCTCTTTTTCCCTCAGAGGGTGAAATTTATTTCTGAGGAAGGTCAGTCATAGTTGTAACATAGTTTGAGCAGCAAATTTCTCTTCCCCTAATCTTGAGAATATAGGACTGGCAAAAGAAAATAATAATAATAAAACACACCTGAGGAGGTTTAGCAACAGCATCAAAATAAAACATAGCATTTACTTTAATTCCTTTGGTTGGGGTTCTTCCCTTTAGAGTTGCTACCAAAATTTTCTCCTTCCATTCATAATCACAATATGGTAAAGCCACAAAAAACCAGTTGCTGCTGAAATTGAGGTGGCTGTTTCATTTCTTTCTCTTATCTTTTGTGCAGGTTTTTCTAAGAAAAAAGAAAAAGGTAAGAGTTTTTCTTCTCATTATTTTAATTTAAGAATAAAAATGTTCTCATCTTCTCAAAACCCTTGGTTAGTTTATTGCCTGGATGTTCCTTTGGTATTGGTAAAGTCTTTAAGCTTTCTTTTTCTGGTGTTATTTTAGCACACCTGTAATGGTGTCTCAGAGGCAGACTTCCCTCAGCGCTGCTGGGCTAAGTGGTTGGAGCATATTTTTTCAGTTGGTGCTTTAGTCACCTCTTTGACCACTTGGGGAGGTGCATTTGGAGGGAGAAGTCGGTGCCAGGAGAAGTATGGGCACTGGTAACCCCGGCAAGCTGATGGCTGCTGTGGGCCACCAGCCCTGGACTAGTTCTCTTTGTCTTCTGCCTCTCCAACCGGAAGACAAGACTTGGTTGAGGAAGGTCCCTTTGGAGATCATGGGTGATAGTTGGGTTTTCGGTGTGCTGATGATGACTGAAGTTGTGCTCCTTCTGAGACTCCATCCTTCATGTCCCCCTTAT
>NW_025392764.1:0-5946 GCF_016433145.1 Gracilinanus agilis
CATGACAACCAGAAGGTGGGAAGAACAAGTGGAAAAGGCTTTTCTGCGTCCCTGGGCAGATTGAATGTGCAGGACAACATAAATAATGTGGATATATGAGAAGGTGATGAATGTAACAGGACTTAAGAGGGTAAAGATACAGAGGATATTCATAACCATCTCTACATGGGAAGTATCTGTACAGGAGAGGTGTAGCAGAGCAGGCATTTCACACATGAAATGATTGATGACATTTTCCCGGCAGAATAAAAGCTGGAATGTGGCAGCTGTGTCCACTGTGGATGCTATAAAGCCACCCAGCCAGCAGCCAGCTGCCAGCCCTCCACAGACTCTCCAGTTCATGATGATGGAGTACCTTAAGGGATCCCGGATGGCTACATAGCGGTCATAGGCCATCACTGAGAGGATGTAGCACTCTGCAATGCCAAAAAAGAGGAACGTATAGAACTGTAGGGCACAACGGGAGAAAGAGATGGACTTTCTCTCTGCCAAGAAGTGTCCCAGCATCTGTGGAATCACACAGGATGTGTAAGAGACTTCTAGAATGGACAGATGGGTGAGGAAGAAATACATGGGGGTGTGAAGGCACGAATCCACTAATATCAACAAGACAATGAGTAGGTTTGCCAGCAAGATCATCAGGTAGACCATGAGGAAGAAGAAGAAGAGGTACACCTGGAGCTCAGGTCTGCTGGAAAGGCCAAGCAGGATAAACTCAGTGACTGAAGTGAGGTTGCTGCTTTCCATCTTAGATACGGGTCTACAAAGAAAATGTGGAAGGATTAGATCACTTTTGTGTAGGACAACTCGGTTACAGAGAACTTTACATTCATCACACAATATGAGCCTCGATTTAACCACATAGGAGGCAGCTAGGAAAATATTATTATCTTAACCCTATATATGAAGAAACAGGCTCAGGAAGTTTGTGATTTATGGACAGCAGCAGAGCTAACAAGTGGCAGACGTTTTGCCTCTCTCCTCAAGTCCTGTCTCCTAAATGTATTTGTTCTCCACATTCTTAGTACATGAATTGGACCCTTACTTTACTGAAATCAGGTTTGTTAGTTGAAGTTTGGGGTTTAGGGGAGGAAAGAGAAAGGAAAGGAATTTCAGCAACCTAGTCTTTTTCCTAATACTCCTCTCTCTAAATCCAAATAGCCTTGATACAAAAGTCTTTACCCTATGCTTGTGGAAGCTCCTTCTGTGAATAAACTCTCCTCTTCCCCAAAGCTATTTATGGCCACAAAAGATGGCCATGCTCAAATGGATTATGCCATGGGAAAATAGGAATAGCACTACATTGACCTGGACAGAACTTATTAGAAATCAAATGCATTGAATGAACTGATGGTTTCAAGTGATTTGTGGTTAGGAGTGTCAGCAACATGTCAGCAACATATTGGCATAATTTTTTTCCATTACTCACCAGGAAGATATAAGGATTGCTCTTGTAGCCTATTGATTTGGAGCAAAAAACATGGATTAATACATTCTGAGACCATACGAGGCCCTCTGGGCATGTCAGCTTGAAATGATGTACAATCATCAATTAACAGTTAATGCGCAAAAATCAATGTCTAAAGATATCTATAAGTTGGCAAATAGGAGAAAGAGGAAGAAGAGGATAACAGAAGAAACTCTATAAAGTTCAAGTAATTAAGTATCTATAAGCTGACAAATAGAATTATTGCAGGAGAATGAGGGAAAAAAGGATAACAGGAAGAGTATAATGTTCCAATAATAATCTCTTTGGATTATTAAAAATAATATGTAAAATACACATCAGTGTCAAACTACATTTTCTATGGAGAGGAAAATGTTATTTATGTTACATGTCCCAACAAGGAGCTAGGGAGAGCAGTGGAAAATGTGTTTAGCTTAAAAAGAAGACACAAATTAAAATCCAGCCTCTGACACCAACTAACTGAGTGGCACTAAGCAAGCCACTTAAGCTCTATTTGTCCCAGTTTCCTCATCTGTAAAATGGAGATAATAATACCACCTACTTTCCATGGTTGTTGTGAAGATGAAATAAGATAGTTTCTAAAGTACTTAGCACAGTGCCTGACATATAGTAGGCACCAAAGAAATACTTATTCCCTGTCATACACTTTTCCATCACAAGAAAATTCATCTTCTAGTTACTAGTTTTGTTTCTGAAATCTTTCATATACTTAAACTGCTTGATCTATACTCCCAAACCCACACCGAGTGTTTCTAATCAGAAGATTCCATTTATTTATTTCTACTTGGTCAATAGCTGGTATGGAAATTAGAGATTGGATCAATCCTACATTCTAAAGCAGAAAGGGCATTCCAACAACATGGAGATGACTGACACTTTGTCAGTGCTTAAAGAATATTTATTAGATGGGATTATTGGATTCACAGAACATAGTGACTTGGAATAGCGACAGATCAAATATGACAATTCTATCTCCCATAGGACTAATCGTATTTGCCTTGTGAGTAAAAATCAGGTTTTCATAGCTATAGATTTTGAATACTTCAAATCAGTCCTACTTCATTAGAATGTGCAAGTGTTAGCTCTAACACTTGCTTGCACAGTTTATGTTTCTGTGAATGCATTTCTGTTAAGAACTGTGAAGCTCTAAGTGTCAAAAGTGATGAATTTTCATGTGCTATTCAAATGGAGACTCATAAAAATTTGTAATTGGAAAGAACCTTAGAGACAATTAAATTCAACCTTTCTTTTTATATACAGATAATAAACCTCACATTCTGAAGGTCCTTCATGAAATACTTCCTTGTATTATTCACTGTATAATATTCAGATTGGGATGGGAATTGTCTTAGGCACTAAAGTCTTGTTCTGATACACAAATTGCTTCAGAGAGTTACATGGAATTTCAGAGTCAGAAAAAACCTCAGAGAAATTCTCTTTCTGAGATCTGGGCTGTGTTTAAAGACCTGCATTTAAAGGTATTTCACAACTTGCTGGGGCAGCTCATGAATAGCTCTACTTTTTAGGAATATTTTATCTTATATCAAGCAAAAATCTGCTCATCTGTACAAGACTGTGCATTCTCCTAATACAATCCTCTAGATCCAAGAAGAAAATTTTGAATTCTTCAACATAGCAGCTCTACAAATACTTAAAAACAACTATCGTGACTCCCACATCTTTTTTTTTTCCTCAGCCTCTTCAATTAATCCAAATGCAACCTGGTCTTCTATCCCCTTATTATGTTGATGACCCTATCACATAGATACATTCCATTTTGAAAATGTCATCCTTAAAAGATGATTCCCAGAATTGGACACAATACCCTAATTATGTTCTGACCAGGGCAGAGTACAATGGAACTATTACCTCCTTTATTCTAGTTTGTCTGTAGCTTTCCACTTATGTGACCACTACTCTAGCTCAAGTCATTATTAAATCTTTCAAAGTCTATGGCAATTTATTCGTCTTCCCACCTCCAGGATCTTCCCTCTCTAATTAATTCTCCATCTAGCTATCCAGTGTATGTTCTTAAAGAATAAATCTAACTACATCATTAATCTGTTAAAAATTTCCGTGACTCCCTTTTGCCTCCAAGATAATATACAAACTCCTTTTAGTGTTTAAAGCCTTTTACAACATGTCTCCAACCCATCTATTCAGGCTAATTTCCCAATCCTTCCTCCTTTCCCTTTCTTTGTTTACTGGATCTGGAAATGTACAGAGAGGTAGTATGGGAAAATAATGACAAAATGATAAAAATAATAGTACATTTTTTCATAATTTATCTCATTTGATCATGTGAGCTAATAAAGCAGAGAAGTGTTACATGTTTGACCCAAGTAATCCAAGTATTTAGGCAGCTAGTTGGCACAATAGATAGAACACTGAACTTGGAACCAAGAAGACTCACCATCATGAGTTCAAATCTGGCTTCTGAAACTAACTCTGTGACCCTGGGCAAACCAATTAACTCTGTTTGCCTCAGTTCCTCATCTGTAAAATATAGCTGTAGAAGGAAATGACAAATCATCTAATATCTTTTCCAAGAAAACCTCAAAGAGGGACAGGAAGAGTTGGATTTGACTGGAATGACTGAACAACAACCACCTAGTTATTTATTGCCTAAAACAAGATTGATAGACAGGCATTCTTGAGGGAGTAGAACAAAAGAGAGTGCTGGCCTTAGAATTAGGAAAACATGGATTAGAACTTAGTCCTGATGGCAACTAGCTCTGTGAACATGGGCAACTTATTTGAACTCTAAGCTTCAAGTTTCTCCTCCTGTAACATAGAGATAAAACTTTAGTTCCTCTTTCATTGGACTGTTGCAAGACCTAAATGAGATACCAAATAAAAATCACTTTATGAAATTTAAAGCATTGTTTAAATAATAGTTAAAATTATTATGATGACTATAACCACCTGGAAGGGATATAGGTGGAGGAATTCTGAGTGGGATGAATTACCAGGATAGATTAAATCACTTCTGCTTCTGAAATTGTCTAAATCTAGTAATTACATGAAAATTTTTTACTAAAATTTAAATTTACTAAATCAAAATGTAAGATTAACACATCTTGCAAATATAAGAAAATTGCAAATCAGAACAAGATTATTTGAATTCTTTATATTTTTATACACATACTTTATATGTTTACTTTATATACATACTTAACTTTGTATACTCACTTATTATGTTATACTTTTTTATACAGATACTTCACAGGGTTCCTTCTAAATTGAAATTCTCTCCCCAGGCATTTAAAAAGGATTTTCCTTTTTAAAAAATTATACTTTACACTTTCAGAACATTTTTAATTGTGTTAGTCATGCTTGTATCCACAGAGCAATAATAATAATGATCTGAACCTTTTAGATCAGAGGACCCACACTGAGGAAGAATGATGAATAAGTGAAATTGCCATCTGCTGCCACTGTAAATCCTTATTTCCATTGCTGAAAATAGCCTTTTCATACCTTTTATTCCTGGATCTGGTACAGAAGTATTGTCGACATTGATGGTCCTTCTCTCCTTGTTTGGACAGCAAAGATTGAATCAGTTAGAAGATTTTAAAATCAAAGAGCAGAAGGGGATTCATTTCATTACCTAGCTGTAGATTGTTTCTTTCACCAGACACAGCACATGCTCTTATAAAAAACTGAGGCTCCAGAAAAAAGAAGCAGGTCAGGGTAAGCAGAGTGGAATGGTAGACAACACAATTAGGGACCAAAGCATCAGCAACATTAATTCTCTCCTCACCTGTCTTGGGAGTAGTTTGTAGACAAAATAGTATATCATAAAATCATTAATTTTAATGTAGAAGGTATATTAAATGTAAATAAATTCAGTCTCCTCATTTTACAGATGAAAAGCTGAATCCCATCAAGATGACATTATTTGTCCTGAGTACCAAAACTAAGTATTTGAGGTAGGACTTGAACTCAGTTCTTTCTGACTCCAAGTCCAGCATCTTATCCTCTGTACCATTCTAAGTTTTATTGACTGTTTGTAGGAATCTCCCAGGCTTGTGATATTTAGCCAGGCACTATGCACACACTAAGTCCAGAGACAGAAGAGAGAGCAACACCATTGACTCAGTTTGGGAGCCTGTGGGATCTGATCCCTGTAACTCCTCATGAGCAAGAAGGGAGTAATTTTCCCATCTCTCTCTATTGCCCTTATCCTCCTGAGTCCTAGGAAAGAGTGGAGTGTAAGGGCATCTGTCTTCTGGGAATTTCATGACATGTCATTGGATTTCCTAGGTTGAAGGATGTATTCAGAGACATCTGCTTCCTACAATCCTTGGGGTCATTCAATTCCCCCCTCCCAGACCAGGGTTACGTAATACCTATTCCTTTTGGATTAACCTGAATCTTTATCTCCAGATATCATACCTGGCTAACTGCCTTCAAGTCTTCCCAATACTAATTATTTCCCCACAGGGAATTTGAACATGTACATACAGATTATTCCC
>NW_025392765.1:0-8356 GCF_016433145.1 Gracilinanus agilis
CTCTCTCTCTCTCTCTCTCTCTCTCTCTCTCTGTGTTTCAGTTTCTCTTCCTGTCTCTGTGTCTGTCTTTCTTAATCCTATTAACCCTTTTAGCTATAGTCCCATCTTTCTTCTTTTCCCTCCTAAATATCTTGAAACATATTTACACTTACACTCACAAAATTACAGAATACCCAAGCTGGCATGAATCTCAGTGACTATCTAGTTCAACTCATACCTGAACAATGCCCCCCTCTCTGCAACATCTCCAAAATGTAGTTTTTTAGTCTCTCCTTGGTGACCTCCCCCATTTGCTTCTATGTCAGTTCATTTCATTTTAGATAACTCTAATTATTTGAAGTTTTATTCCTTTAAAGGATAGGAATAGGAACTGAACTGACTTGTGATTTCACTGATTTAGGGAGTTTCTTTATGAAGAAATTCCCTTTACCAGCAGTCTATACATTTGTAGGCTTTTTTACATGTCTGCTATGTGCCAGGCATTGTTCTAAGTGCTGAGGATGCAAAGGAAGGAAAAAATTAGTTTGTGCCTTCCCTCAGCTCACTTCACAGCATGATGGAGAAGCAACAGGAAAACATCTTTGTACAAACAGGCATCATACAGAAGTACTCAGTAAAGAGAAGGCACTAGAATTTAGAGAGATTGGGAGAGATTTTTTGTAGCAGGTGAGACTTTAAGGAGGACTTTTAAGGAAGCCAGAAGGCCAAAATGATGAAGGAGAACATTCCAGGTAAGGGAGATAGCCAGAAATTCCCAGAGCCATGAGTTGGAGAGTCTTGTTCAGGGAACAGGAAGGAGGTTTCTATCAGTGGATCAAAGAGTACATGGAAGGATGTAAGGTATAAAAGGCCTAGAAAGATAAGCAAGAAAACATAATTTAGAAAAGGCTTAGGATGAAAAACAGAGAACTTTTTGTTTTATTGTAGAGATGATAGGGAGCCATAAGAGTTTAGGGTTTTTTTTACCAATCCAAGTTGACAACTTCTCTTCAACTTAGAATCATAGTAAGGTGTTTAGAGTAACTGAGAAATGAAGAGATTTTCTGAAGATCGCATAGCTTTTTCATGTTATAATCAGAATTTGAATCCAGGTCTTTCTGGCTCTGAGGCCAGCTCTTTATCCATTATGCCATACTGTCCCCTTACCTTAAGCTTAAATCTTCCTGACTAGTAATTCTACTTATTACTCCTACTTGTTCCTTTGTGGTCAAACATAATAAATCTCATACTTGACTTCTAAATGCCATCCCTTCACATAACTGAAGATAGATTTCTAACTCTTCTTTCTCAGCAACTTCCCACCTATGATTCAGTCTCTTATGGTATGACTTCCGTCTCCACACTCTAATGGAACTTCTCTTCTTAAATTACTAGCCCTCAAGCAGGGCTCTAATGTTCTGATATTGGCTTCTTATGCTCTTTAATCTTGCCAGGCTGACTTGGGTGACAGGTGGATAGAGATAGTGTCATAGCAGAACTGGTATGAACTTTGAAGTTAATGAAATAGGAAGAAATGAGGAGAAATGGAAGCTAGAAAGACAAATAGGAGTGTGTCTACCTGGTACTGTGCTGCAGATGGGTCTAGCTCCAGGAATTCCTTGTCATCTACATTTTGCTTCTAAGGTATGTCAGAGACAGACAGGAGCTGGAGTCATGCAGGCAGGTATCATCCAGTGAGAACAATAAGAACAAAAAGAGATTTCAAAGTGCTTGTTGGAAAGGAAACAGCATCTAAACTATTCAGTTACTTTTTTATATACTTCTTAAATGAGATTTTTACAAATGTATGACATAAAATGGATCATGATAGGAAGAATATAACACATTGAGAAAAAGTCGATGGGAGAGATATTGCTCTTAGGTAAGTATTAGTTTGCAGGAAGTGGGAGGATATAATATACTGAGAAAGGTAGTAGATGTGGTATAAGGTTGCACAAAGGCAGGATGTGAGTGGGTATAATATCGTGAATGGGTAGGAAGTCAGTGCGTATGATATGACACTTGGGCAGTGTGGATGCACATGTGAGTAGGAAGTAGGTAGTCAGAATAGTGTATGTATGAGGAGTATACAGAAAATCTGGCCATGGGAAGTAAGTGATTGGATGAAATTAGGCAATGTGCCAAGAGGTGAACAGGAGGAATATTCCCTTCAGGAGGTTACATTTTATTAGGTAGAGCTCCAATGAAAAAGATTATTACCAGTAGATGATATCAAGGAAGGTTTTTTGAAGGAAGATGGTAGGAATATTATTCCAAACATAAGGAAAATGAAGGCAAGCACAAGGCAGTTCAGAGGCAAAGAGAATGGATGAGTTTGTGATGCCTATGGAGACACCCAGGCAATTCACAAAATATCACAGTTGCAAGGAATCTGATTGTCTAGTTGAACCCACATGTGAACATATCAACATAGCGATCTAACACAAAAGCTATCCAGACATAAAGAAGCTTAGGTAATAAGGGCTCGCAACCCATACTAATTCCTGACCTTCATCTGCTCTTGAGGTTTATCCTGTGTTTAAATTCACCCCTCTCTCCCCTATTTCAGACTCCTGAGTAACACTTCTCTTTTTGGTTTCATTCTAAGGTTTCCTCTCTGGCAAGGTGTTGGAGGAACAAGTGTATTCTATTGTATTCAAGAACAGCCCATGGGGCACAAGTACTAAATGACCACCTCCATCACACACACAAATCAAAATTACCCTTTAAATACAAATTTATGTAGACTCAATAAACAAATGGTATTTTATAATGGTTATCAGAAAAACAAAATTCTTGGAACAAATATGTATAGTAATATAAAACAAATTTCAAGATGTCCAAAAATATATCTTATTCTTTATCCTGAGTCTCTATTAGAAGGTGGTTTGCAAAGTTCATCATTGATTCTTGGGAGACATGACTGGTAATTACATTTATCACTATTAATGTCTTTTAAACTATTTTTTTCCTTTACACTGTGGTTATTATGACATTTTTCTCTTAGTTCTATTTGTTTCACTCTGCATCAGTTCATATAAGTCTTCCCAGGTTTCTCTATAACCACCCCTTTTTTCATTTTGTATAGTGCTAACCAATTCTAACCAATAAGGAATCATAGAATGATTACAATTGCGAAGCTACTATTTATGTTTCCTTGGGGCATTTGCAAACAGTTTCTTTGTAAGAGCTGTTTACAGGCTATTTCAGATTTCACTTCCATTGAATACATCCTGACAAACTTGAAGCATTGGCAAGTTTATGAGAGAGGAAAAAATAGCAAATAATTGGGGGAAAATCATGTGTAGTATATATAGTATTAGAGTCAGTTCTGTTGTAAAATCACATATGCATTCTCCCAAAGTACCACACTATGCAAAACTGTCCAATAAAAATTACAGCATTTGTGGCAAAATGGCTTTTGGGGCATGTTGGTCAAACACTTCATCAGTGACATATAAGAATAATATAGAAATTTAATAAAAAATGGTAGCATAATAATTTTGTACACATTACATGATTAAGGAATACATAAATAGTACAGTAAATAGTAATAGTGTCAGGGCTTTTTAGCTGCTACTTGGCCTGCATCCTCATCTAACTTAGTCTCTTAGCCAAGGTGGGCAGGCTGAAATTCCATTCTTGACATGGTGTGTGGCACCAGAAACCATGGCAGAGGTGAAACTTGCCTGGTCCCTCCTCTGTCCACAGCTGCATCTGTACCAGAAGATATTCAATAAATATGGCACTTTCCCTTAAAATGACCTGAAATTTGAATGCGGAAACGGTCCTTGGAAGGGATGCAGCTCAAAGTATTGTGAAGTGGCAGTTTTATGCATTCTCCTTTCTCTAAGAAGAAACCATGCAAAAGCATATTGAAATTTGTATTTTGCTCTGTTTACTAATATATCAATTATGTTGAAACACATTTTTGTTTTCAAAGTAATAATTGTAATAGAAATAACTGTACTACTGAGCAAAGACATTTGAGAGGACATCAGTAATTACTAGTCTATGTGCCTTCTTTCTTTACTGTACAAATTTTTTTACAAGACCTTCATTGGTATAATTGATGAAAATTAGGTAAAAACAGGCAAGTTTTCACTAATGAAAACTTGCCTGGGCACTATATCTTCACAGTTCCAAAACTGATTGAAAGTTGCAGAAACCTCACTGTACTTTTAAAAAAAATTATAAAAAACATATGATTAGGTAAAACAAAATATAATCTTAAAGACTTTCTTCCAATAAATAGTCTCATTTATATGCATGCCGAGGTCAAAAAGGGTTTTTCTGTTCCTGTATCTATTATGTTTCACATGCTGTTGTTGTTGCTCAGTCTTTTCAGTCATGTCCGCTCTTTGTGATCCCATTTGGGATTTTCTTGGCACAGATACTAGAGTGATTAGCTGTTTTCCTTTCCCAGTTCATTTTACAGATGAGGGAACTGAGACAAACATAGTTAAGTGACTTGCCCAGGGTCACACAGCTAGTAAGTATCTGAGGCTAGATCTGAACTCAAGCGATGCACTATACCGCCTGGCTGCTTACTTTTCACATGATATGTCCTTAATTGGTAGTTGCCTGTGAGATTGGATTGGATCTTTGATGATCATAATAACAGAGATAATTTTGATGGTTTACATCCACTCTGAAAAGAATGAAATATGTTGTAAAATACAGGCTTATGCTTTACCATTTTTGCTTACAGTTTTTTACTTTTAAACATGTATGATATCCAGCATGATGATGAGGTCCTTCAGATGCCCTGAAGATGGATAGCATTGTGTTGACTGTATAAACTATCATACTACAAAGCCTCTTAAGTTAGATACACATCCTTTTCTTCCTTCCTTTCTTCTATCCTTCCTTCCATTGCACTAAGCTTTTTAAAATAAATTATTTGTTTATGTAAAAATCGAGGGGTCCAAATTCTCTCCTTCCTCCAGTCCCTCCCCCAAACATTGAGTAGACATGTAATATATCAATTATACAAATGAAGTCATACAAAAAATTTCATATTATCTATGGTACAAAAAGAAACAAGAAGAATAAAGTAAAAGGGAAAAGTTTGCTTCAGTCTGCACTCCGAGTTCATCAGTTCTCTCTTTGGAGATGCCTAGCATTTTTAATCATGAGTCTTCTGGAATTGTCTTGGTTCATTACCTTGATCAGAGTTCCAAGTCTTTCACCATTAAGCATTATAACAATATTGTTGTTATTCTGTATAATATTCTCCTGGTTTTACTCAATTCACTTTGTATCAGTTTATATCAGTTGTTCCAGTTTTAATCATTTACCACAACTTATTCAGCCATCTCTAGTTGATGGTCATCCCCTCAATTTCTAATTCTTTGCCACCACAAAAAAGCTGCTATAAATATGTTTGCATGTATACATCCTTTTTTTCTTTTTCTTTGATCTATTTGGGATAGAGATTTAGTAGTTATATTTCTGAGTCAAAGACTTTGCACAGTTATGGCCCAAAAGAGATAGATTTTCAAATTTGTCTCCAGAATTGGTTGAACTAGTTCACAGCTCTACCAATAGTGTACTAGTGTTCCATTTTTTCCCCACTTCCCTTCCAGTATTTATCATTTTCCTTTTCTATCACCTTAGCCAAATTTGATATGTGTGAGGTGGTACCTTAGAGCTGTTTTAATTTATATTTCTCTAACCAATACTGATTGAAAGTATTCTTTATGCAACTCTAAATAGCTTTGTTTTCTTTTTTCTGAAAACTGCCCATTCATATTCTTCGATTATTTATCAAGTGAGGAATGACTCTAAAATTTTTACATTTGGCTCAGTTCCCTATGTATTTGAGAAATGAAGCCTTTATTAGAGAAACTTCTTGGTCCCAGAAGATCCAATCCAAGTTAGAAAGGGTCCATCTCAACACCCTCTACCAGGCCATGTGTCTGTTTTTTGAAGACTAGCTCACCCAAGTGCATGGAGGCTAAGCGCACATCTTAAGGGCTGTAAGATATGACTTTGGGGGGGGGGTGTGGTTTGGAGACAGCAGTGATTAAAGACAACATTTTAATTTCTAAACAGGGTTCCAGTCTGTGATGGTATCAGGAGAGACATATGGAGAGATACCTTTAAATCAAGCTACTCATGAAGATTAATGTTTCCTTCCATAGGATTAATTTTATAGTATCACAACCAGAAAATAACATGAATGTTTTTGAGAAACAGCAAAATAAAAATACATTCTAAGGTAGTACAGCATCAATGAGATAATGGCAATCAGTCCAGGTAACTTGGAAAAGTAGAATTAGAATGATTTCCAATATAAATTTTTTTTATTTTTTTTCCAGTGTTTTGTAAAAGGATATTGAAGTGTTGAGTGAATATGAATAGAGGAGAGCAATGAACACAAAGGCACTGGGGAAATTTTGTAAGATAAATGGAAGTGTGCTGCCTGGCATACATCCAAGGTTTATTTGTGCCAGTTAGAGATAAATGTTCTAAAAAGAAAAAAAGTGACACATAAAAGTCAAGGCAAAGAAAAAGTTACAAAATCAAAGATGTAAGAAAAGTGATTACAATAGAAATTAAGGAATGAGAAATTAAGAAATGAACTTTAAAATACACAAAAGCAATATCTGAGAGGAGATAGAAGGAATTCTGTGAGATGAAACATAGTAATAAAAAGTTTAGATGGGCATCACAGACCAACATAAGTTGGTCCTTTGTTCAGTAATATGTAATTCACAGAGGAGGAGAGCTGACATATGCCATAGAAAGATAAATTTCCTAGGGAGAGAGGAAATAGAGAAGGAAATCTATATTGTACCTAAACCCACAAACAGGAAAAAGAAAACATTCAGGACTACATAAAACAGTTCTTCTGAGATAGATGTTCAAGACAAAATCAAGTTGTTTCATTAAGGGCTCTAAATGGTAGGAGTGTCAAAAGAACATCAGTTCTACTGAAATGATTATTATATAAAGTACAACATGAGTTGCTAGATTTTGCAGAAATGATCAGTAGAGAAAATTTTGTCATTTCAATCAGATTAGCTGAAGTATTGAGCATTTATTATATGCGAAGCAGTGGAGTAGAGTTTTTTGGGTGATCTTTAACTAAAGTTTGAAGACAAAAATTTCCCTTTCCAAGGTCAGGAGCTCTTTGAAGCTGGGCAATGTTTTCTTAAACCTCACCCCCTCCAGTGCCTTTCACACTGCTTTGAATATAATTGGAACTAAATAAAAACTGGGTTTGGATTGAGTCATAATTTTTAAGTAGAAAGTAAAGACTTATTTTTTTTGGAAGCACCAAAAATTCTTTAATATGCCTCTTTTTTTTAGCAAACATAAAAATCCTTTAAAGAATAATTAAGTTCTAAAAATTTAATGAGACTAACAGGAAGAATTTTATAGAAATAACAGACTAGAATTAAAAAAAATAATATAACAGGATAGAAAATCACAGAATGAAAAAGTAAATATAACATATAGTTCCAGTTGCTTATTTGAACAAATTTCTCTCCTTTTAGGGAAACAGACAAAAATGATTCTTAAGAATTTAAATATGTAACAGTCATGTAATTTACAATAAAATTTCTGATTAATACAGCTATAATTTCTACTTCACTTCAAATTTTTGGAAATGTTTAATTAAGGGTCATCCTAACTTATTTATCTTTAATTTTGTGTTCTTTTAAGTTTATTTAATTAATTTAGAATATTTTCCCATGGTTATTTTAATGTCTCAGTGCTTCCAAAAAAGATTTGGATGGAAACTGTAACAAATATATATTTTTAATATATTAATTCAGTAAGTATTCACAAACATAATAAAGAATTGAAAAGAAAAGAAAAATTTTGCAAATGAATCCATGAATATTTATCAAGTTTAGTTTTTTAAGTATATATTAACTATCACACAGTTCCAGTATTGCATGCATATATCACCTTCTTTTCTTCATTCTTCATTCAGTGTGCTTTAAAATATTTCTCTGAAGTTGGCAGAGGTAGCTAGATGGCCCAGTTGAGGAAGTGCTGTACTTATATGGGGAAGCTGAGTTGTACAGCAATTAGAATACTGAGTCTGAAGTTAGGAAGACCTCAGTTCTAGTCCTACTTTAGACACTTACTAGGAATATGACCCTAGGCAATTTACTTAATCTCTCTCACCTTCAGTTTTTTTATCTTTATATTTAGGATGATAATAAAAGCACCTACTTCACTGTATTGTTTTTGTTTGTTTGTTGTTGAAGATCCTATAACTTATAAAGTGTGATAGAAATGCTAGCTAGTATAAATTCTTTCATTCTTTTTTCATAACTCTATCCCAGTTATGGCGAACCTTTTAGAGATGAAGTGCTGGGCCCACCCCCCAACCCACCCCCCAGACCCAGTGCCAAGC
>NW_025392766.1:0-5792 GCF_016433145.1 Gracilinanus agilis
AACTGGTTTTCTTGACTATTCCTACACTACCTGATACATTTCAAATGAATTACTGTGTAAACACACATTCTACCTCTTGTTCTTGTACTATTGACTTTTAATTACTTTTTAAAATTTTAAAATGTATTTTCTTTTTTATATTACAAACATTTATGAATTACTCCTACTTCTTGAGAAGATTTTTGTACCCAAATAAAACATAGAATTAAAATTAATAATACAGTTACTTCAACTGAAAGTTCACATGGTATTTTATATCTGGAACACCCTACAAGTTCTCAATTTAAACATTTTAAAAAATTTATTCTCTACTACTCCCAGCCCTACTACATTGGAAAAAAAGAAAAATGAATTTATTATAACAAACATACATAGTCAAACAAAAAAATCCTTCAGTGGTTAATCTGTCATCTTTCTATAAAGGATAGCATGTTTCATCATCATGATCAGTCCTATGGAATGATGAATGGACATTGTATTAATCATAGTTCTTAAAAATTTCAAAGTTTTTTTATTTTATAGTGTTATTGCATAAATTGTTCTCCTGGTCCTTCTTTTTTACTAGGTATTAGTTTATAAAAGTCCTCAAAATTGCACATATATTAATAGGAGTACAAATTGTCCTTCTAACTCTGCTGAATTCATTCTTTCTTTTGTAATGGAAAAAGAAGAACCAGAAGGCAAAGAAACATTGAGGAATGGCAGAATCATTTGTGATATATTCATATAATGTTGTACTACTATGCTGTAGGAAATGAGGAAACTGATGATTTCAAAAGACTATACAAATTTATATGAACTGATGCTATTGATTTTTTTTTTAAATGCAAGAGCTAGACTTCAAAATTTCTCCCTATTGTAATTAGTTTTTGCAAGAAGCCATCTGGGGCAAATAGTTGCCAGTTGATAGTTCAGAGTTTGGAATTTGCAGAGCTGGAATGAACTGGCATGAGACTGGAAAAGAGTGTTGGAGCAACCCCTATAAATAGGAAATCAACCCTAAGCCAAGGAAGTGAGTATTGAGTGATTGGTGGGTGGATAGGGTGGTAGGAAATCTCTCCAGCCAAACCTAGAAGCTGTACCATAAACTTGCAACAGTTGGTCCTATTTAGGGGCAGTTGCTCAGACCTGATAGTCTCATAGTTTGCTATCAACTATTATTCACCATCATCAATCAAATCATTTCATCAGTAACATCAAGAAACCATCCCTGAAGATCAAGCATCATCTATAAGCAGCCAAGTTCAAGTCTGTCATTTCTCACTGAAAGCTTGACCTAGGTCCCCAAGTCAACAACTGTATCAAGATTCTATTTGAGGCTTCCCCTCTGGGGAAGGCCAAAAGGTTTACCAACTAGTTTAGTTCAGTTACTTCCATTTATCCTCAACCCTTTTTTCTAATTCAACTTCCCTCAGTCCTTTACCATCCTTAAGTTATTTCAGTTAAAGTTAATTAAAGTAGTTTACCTTAATATTCAAGATCTGTCTACTGGTTTGTTACTCCTGCTGGAAGAAGAATCTAACTGAGTGGCTTGTCAGTTTGACTGGTACTCTGATAGCTCCTGCCATGATGAATCTCAAAGCTTCCAAAACCATCTATACAATCAATTGCAGCAAGAAGGCACTGAGTTATTTAATATTAAGGATTGAGAATCTCAGTACCCACCTTACTGGCCTGTTGTAAAGACACTGTCCAGCTGCTAATTTACCAGAACAACCTTGCATATTTCCCCATCCTTACACTACTGAATGTGTTCTTTCTTGTGAAAAAGAACCCAAGGTTTTATTGTACTATACATTCAATATGAGTCAATAGTGTGATATAAAAGCCCCCAAAACTAATGATAGCTTAGGATGAATTAAAGGGGAAGGAGGTGCACTGCAAGGGATTGAATAGTTGTAGTTTACCTCTGACTCAGTCAGACCATTTCTGGAATATTGCTTTCTACTTTGGACACCATATTTAATAAATAAAAAAGATACATGTTGGGGCATTGCAAAGAGGTTGAATAAGAATAGTGAGATGAGAGTTGAAGGAATTATGTGGAATTGGGTGTTGAAGAGAAGAGATAGAAGGATAAGAAGGGCATCATCATGGTCTTCAGGAATTGGAAGGCACAAAGGGATTAGACCTGATATTCTTGGACCCTACAAAACAACAGGGAGAAGTTTTAAAGAAGCCAATTAAGATTTGACATCAGATTGAAGGTGGGAATGTTGTTAAGAGGATATTTGGTCAAGTATAGTTTAGGTTATAAGTACTCAGATGTCTTTTCTAGTTCTTAGATTCTGTGGGTCAGTGAAGAAGGCTCTAATTCTAATTTTTGACTTAGTTTGGGATGTTTGTTATGTCATCTCAAGTAACTCTTCTAGTGTCATGCCCTCTTGTAAGTTTGATCATCGTGGCATTTGTGACAATTCAAGTCACTGTTAAAAACGTTGAGTAGCACAGAGCTAAAGACAAAGCCCTGGGGCATTTCCTTAGAGACTTGTCTTCAGGTTTTCTTTAACTCATTAAAAATGAATACTTTTCTAAGCAGACCAAGGCTAAAGTTGAAAAGAAGAGTCTGAGAGGATCAGGATAGAGAACCAATGGGTCAACATATCTGAGAGGCAAATATCTTGCCCCTGAAGAGACTCCCTAAGGCCACCTTCATGTCTTGATTTCTCAGGCTATAAATGAAAGGGTTTAGCATTGGAGTTACTACTGTGTATACCACGGAGGCCACAATGTCTTTGGTGGGGAAAGTAGATGAAGGGCAGAGATAAACACTGAAGATTGTACCATAAAACATGCAGACCACAGAGAGATGAGAGCCACAAGTGGAGAAGGCTTTGCTCCTGCCACCCCCTGAGGATGGCATTCTGAGAATGGTATAGACAATGCAGATATAAGAGACCAGAGTGCATAGGAAAGGAACTGTCATAACTGGACCACCTGCAACAAAAACCATTAACTCATTAACATGAGTGTCAGAGCAAGATACTTTCAACAGGGGACTGATGTCACAAAAAAAGTGGGATATTTCCCCAAGCACACAGAAGGACAATTTTGCCATGAGTAAAGTGTGCAAGAGAGCATGGAGATTAGTGATCACCCAGCACACGCTCACCAGAACGACACACACCCGCGGGTTCATGGCCGTGCCATAATGAAGTGGGTTACAGATGGCCATGTAGCGATCATATGCCATCACCGCAAGCAGGAAACTGTCCATATCCCCAAAGGAAAGAAAGAAATAGAGTTGTGTCAGGCACCCTGTGTAGGAGATGGTGTGATGCTGTGTATAAAGGTTGTATAACATCTTCAAGACTATGCTGGATGATAGACCAATGTCAGCAAAGGAGAGACTGGCCAGGAAGAAATACATGGGGGTGTGCAGGCGGGCTTCGGAGACAATGGCCAGGAAGATGAGTATATTCCCTGCCATGGTGACCAGGTACATGGACAGAAACAATCCAAAGAAGAGATGTTGGTGTTCTGGCCACTGGGAGAGCCCCCGGAGAAGAAACTCGGAGACGCTGGTCTGGTTTCCATGTCCCATGTCACTGACATGTTAAAGCATCACAAAATGAAAGACCTAAAGAAAATAAATGAGCATGCTTTAAATATCTCACAGAGTGGAGTGGAGATAACTAGACTCAGAATCAATACACCTGCATGCCTTTCATTCCATCCTCTAAGCTTACTTGGGTTACCTTTCCTCTCTTCTTTTCATCTTTAATATCTACTCAAATACTATCTATTTTTTCTATACATATACACATAATTCCTTTACCCTTAAAAATGTTTTTGCTGCCACTTTTCTCAAGCTAATAGTCTATCTTTCTATTCCCCTTCATTGCTAACCTCCTTTTAAAAAAGCAGCATAGACTCAGGATTTACATTCATTTCTCTCTCCCATTCCTTAATAATATATCTAGTTTCCTCTGTAAGAAATACTATACTGAAGTCTGGATATCAACAGGATTTTCTTAATGGTCTGTTTTTGCATATATACATCTCTAATTCTCAGAGGACAAGAGGAGAGAGTATTGTAAGTATATAAATAACTTTACTATGATTTTACAAAAGAAGAGAACAAGGATGCCCCTAAGTTTCATTGCAGTGGAGTACAAGAATAGGAGGCTTGGTGCAGAACAAAGCTGAGGCTTTTGCTGGAGAGAACAACAAGTTTGGAGTCAGGAAAATCTGAAACACTCTCTCAGTGATCCTCAGCTAGTCACTTTACCTGTATCTGCCTTATTTTCCTCAATTTTAAAAGGAGGATATTTATAAAAGCTACTTTCTAGAGTTATTGTGATGATTAAATGTGATCATACTTGCACTTAGCACAGTGTTTAGAATATAGTTATAGTTAATAAATACTTGTTTCCTTTATTTCTGCCTTTTTCTCCCTTAGAGCCCTTACTGGCCTTCAGATATGCTTTAATCAGTGATAAAATCTTAACAGGAGGGGCAGCCATGTGGTTCAGTGGATAGGATGTTAGGTCTGGAAATGAGAGGCTCTGCATTGAAATGTGAACTCAAGACACTTCTTAATTTTGTGACTTTAGGCAAGTCACTTAACTTTAACTGTCTAGCCCTTACCACATTTCTGTCTTACAAGTGATACTCAGAAAGATAGTAAGACAGTTGGTTAGGATGATATTGTTTTTTTTTTAAACTTAGCATGTAGGGAATTGAGGAAAAAATTTAAAAATCAAACATAAAATGAGGATACAGTTTAGTTATGACTTTTCTGGAGTCTATTTTCTTGGAGAGTTCCATGGAACACCCTCAGTTTAAACAATTTTCTCAGTGTGACACAGCTAGTATGTGTCAAAGGCATGCCCCTTTTTAATAATAGAAATAATAATAATTAAGAACAAGAAGAACCAACATTTATATAAGCCTTACAAAAGCTCAAGCACTGTGCTAAGTACTTTAAAACATGATTTCAGCTATTTCTTAAAATAGCTCTTTAAGGTATATACTATTGTTATTGCTATCTTATTTGTTAATTAATAATTAAATTAATAATATGTGTATAATTTTGGAATCCAACCTCCTCACAGGTTGTGTGTGTGTCTGTGTGTGTATGTGTGTGTGTAGTAGGTTTGTGTGTATACTTGAATATTTTAGAGTTTGTAAAGAGAAACAGAATCAGAGAAGGCAGAGAGCCTGTCTTGGGGATATCCTATCCTAGAGTTATGAAACCCTTGTTTTCTTGTCCTGCCTCAGTCACATACTGTCAGTGTGACTTGAAACATCACCCTTTACCTGACAGTGCCCCAGGTCACATGCTAAGACTATCGACTGTGGAGTACTTGCACATCTGCAATGGTAGAGGATGTCTCTTACCCAGAGTTCCCTACATGTATAAAATCACAGGTCTTGACAAAAAAAAAGTTTTGTAAAGCACCTTGTAGTCATTATCTATCTGCCCTGATCTTCACAATAAACCAGTGTGGGTAGATACCTTGGGAATTATTTTGCTCCTTTTACAAATGAAAAGAATTGAGTGAAATAGATGATTTCCTCATGGTTGCAGAAGAAGTGAATATCAGTAGAGGGGAATCATACCGAAGTCTCCACTGAAGCCAAGCCCCCAACTCTTTCCACCAGTCTCTGGTCTACCTCTAAGCCCTTGTTCAGTCTAGTTGCTCTGTTTGTAGTGCTCTCTTCCTTCTCTCTGGGTATCCTCAGCCATCCTTCAAAGTGCAGCTCCCATTCTATCTTCTCCCAGAAGCCTTTCTTAGAAGCCCCCACTTACCTTCATCTCTGAGTACTGAGCATCTGTTGTTTGTGAC
>NW_025392767.1:0-4297 GCF_016433145.1 Gracilinanus agilis
CCATAATCAGGATAACACAAGACCTAGCAGCTTCTCCCAGAAATATTATAACCAAATTCCAGAACTCCCAGTCAAGGAGAAAATATTTCAAACAGACAAAAAAATTCAAATATCATGGAACCATAATCAGGATAACACAAGACCTAGCAGCTTTTACATTGAAGGATCAGAGAGCCTCAAATATCATATTCCAAAAGACAAATGAGCAAGGATTTCAACCAAGAATCACTTATCTAGAAAAACCAAGCATAATCCTTCAGGAGAAAAATGAGTATTTAGTGAAATAGAGGATTTTCAAACATTCCTGATGAAATGACCATACCTTAATGGAAAATTTGACTCTCAAATACAAGATATTATATTAGATAGATAGATAGATAGATAGATAGATAGATAGATAGATAGATAGATAGATAGATAGATAGATAGATAGACACACACAGAGGGCAAGGGTGTAAGTTAAATATGACAGAACGATATCTAAAAAATAAAATTAACAAAATTAACAAGTGAAAAAGAAGAATGCATTGGGAGAAGAGGGAAGGGAGAAGTAGAGTGGGGCAAATTATATCACATAAAAGAGGCAGGCAAAAACTTTTATAATGGAGGGAAAGATGAGGCAGGGGAGCACTTGAAGCTAACTCTCATTAGAATTCCCTCGAAGAGGGAAGAACATATCCAATCAATTGGGTATAAAACTCTATCTTACCTTACAGGAAAAGAGGAGTGGAAGAGTATAAGAGAAGTTGGGGAGGGGGTAATGCTAATAATTGATAGAAGAGGGCAAATTGGAGAATGAAGTGGTCAGAATCCAAACACTTTTTAGAATGGAAAGAATGAAAGGAGAGAGATAAGGATAAAGGTGGGGAATAGAATTGAGAATATTACACAATAATCATAAAATAAATCAAGTCTCTCTAATAAAGGCCTTATTTTTCAAATATAGAGAGAAAAAAGTCAAATATATAGGAATACAAGTCATGATGGGGATATGATTGGGGATGTAGACTCTAAACAATCACTCTATTACAAATATTAATATTATGGAAATAGGTCTTCATCAATGATACATGTAAAACCCAGTAGAAATGCTCTTTGGCTACGGGAGTGGGGAGATAGGAGGGGAGGAAAAGAACATGAATCATGTAACCATGGAAAAAATATTCTAAATTAATTAATTTAATAAATAAACTTAAATTTAAAAAAATAATAGTGTGGGATCCATATTGCTGAGAGGGGTTCAGGCTGCAGCACAGAATTCCATAGTGCCCTCCAGAACTCTGAGAGAAGGGGCAGTTGGAGGCAGTTGGAGACCTGGTATAAAAAGGCAGGTCTCCCTGCTTGCAGAGTCTTGGGTCTTGGGTCTTAGGGCTTGGGTCTTGGATCTTAATCCTGGTCTGGGTGCTGTCTCTGCAAGCTGTGTGGCTCTGAACTGAGCCATTCAGTCTCTGACAGCCAAACCTGTTTTACTTTGGTTAGACCTTTCAACAATATCACTGGTTACCTTAGTTTAGCTATCTAGGTTTAGAAGAAGAATATTTATAGGGTTAGAGAGCAGATCAGCCATTTAAGATACATTTCCCCCTTTGGGGGGAGGGGCTGTTTTAGACATAACTGTTTGGATATTTTCCTCCTTACTTATCAACCCTAGGCCTTATTCACCCTTCCCATTTCCTGATATCATTAAACCCTTGTCAACTAGGAACAGTGTCTGGATATAAATATTTTGGGGATATACTCACAACCTCCATTAGCAAAATTCCACTTACTGGTGACCCTGAAGTTAATCCTAACCTCTGAACCACGGAGCTTCTAAGACATCAGGCTTCACCAATTCTATCCTGAGGGGAAATAATTCAGAGAAAGATATCATCATAAAGAGTTTAGCCTTTCCCCTCTTACCATTTTGGCCCAGAAGCTATCAAGCCAGATTGTCCACCATTACCAAACTGTAAATGACTTTCCAACTGGTTAGTGGGAGGAGGAGGTGAAGGAGTACTCCTCAAGTTCCTGCCCTTCCCTTCCAGTCAGCCTGTGTGTGTGTGTGTGTGTGTGTGTGTGTGTGTGTGTCCAAAGACCTGGGATTAGGGAGACTACATTGTCTTCTACAGTTTCCCTGATCCTACATAAAGATAAAAGACACACACACACACACACACACACACACACACACACACACACACAAGAATACAAGTGACATGGTCAAAGGACACAAACAGTGCTTAGACAAAGTAATTAAAACTATCTATAAATAACTGAAATTGTAAAAAATGTTCTAAATCACTCGATTAGAGAAATGCAAATTAAAACAACTCTGAGGTACCACTCCACATCTATCATATTGGCTATAATGACAGAAAAGGAAAATGTGGGGAAACTGAGATATGAATGCACTGTAGGAGAAGTTGTGAGGTAATTCAGTCATTCTGGAGAACAATTTGGATCTGTGCCCAAAGAACTATAAAACAGTATGTACTCTTTGACCCAGCCATACCATTATTATGTTTGTCTCCGAAAGAGATTTTTAAAAATGGAAGGACACTATATGCACAAAAATATTTAAAGCAGCTCTTTTTGTGGAGACAAAGAATTGAAAAGTGAGGGGATAGTCATCAATTAGGGAATGGTCCTGAATAAGTTATATTATATGATTGCAATGAAATACTATTGTGCTATAAGAAATGATGAGCAGAAGGAGCTCAGAATAACCTGGAAAGACTTTCAAAAACTGAAGTAAAGTAAAATAAGGAGGACAAGAAGAGCATTGTACATGGTGACATATTATATAATGAGCAATTGTGAATAACAGCTATTCTCAGCAATACAATGATCCTAAATAATCCCAAAGGACTCATGATAAAAAAAATGCTATCTGCTTCCAGAGAAAGCCTTGATGGAGTCTGAGTCCAGACCAAAGAAAATTTTTTTCACTTTCTTAATTTTTTTGTTCAAGTTTCCTTTTACAAATATGACATGTAAGATCTATATCAGATTGCTTACCATATCTATGGGGGTTAGGGGAAGGACCTGAGGCTCAAATATTTTTTAAATATTGGAAATTGTTTTTACATGTAATTGAGGAAAAAAATAAAATATCAACCAATAAATAAATAGATAGAACCACAGACGGAATAAAATATCTGAGAGTACACCTGCCAAAACACTTTTCATGCAAATAAAGTCAGCTTTAAATAATTGGAAAAATATTAATTGTTCATAGGTGGGCAGAGCCAATATAATTAAAGTACAATTCTACCTAAATTAATCTACTTATTCAAGGATATCCAAATTAAATTACGAAAAAATTTATTTTATTGATCTAGAAATATAATGACGAAATTCATTGAGAAAAACAAAAGATCAAGAATATCAAATGAATCAATTAAATATATAAAGGAAAGAGGTATAGCAGTACCAGATTTTAAACTGTGTTCTAATGCAGTAATTATCAAAATTATCTGGGACTGGCTAAGAAATGGATCACTGGAACAGAATGGATATACAAAATATAATACTAAAATATTATACTAATCTTGTATTTGACAAAATTACAAATCCAAATTTGTGGATAAGAATTCACTGTTGGGTAAAAATTTCTGAGACAATTATAAATTGACAGGATTTATCCTAAAGAGATCATAAAAAGGGGGAAAGGACCTATTCATGCAAAAATATTTATAGCAGCTCTTTTTGAAATGACAAAGAATTGGAAACTGAGGAGATGTTTCATCAAGTGGGGAATGGCTGAACAAATTATAGTACATGTTGGTGATGGAATGCTATTGTGCTATAAGAAATGATAAGCAAGATGATTTCAGAAAAAAACTGGAAATATCTGCAGGAACTGATACAGAGAAAAATAAGCAAAACTGGTAGGACATTGTACATAGTAACAGCAATACTGGACAAAGGTCAACTGTGAAAACTTGGCTACCCTTGACAATATAAATAAGAAAGAGGTAAGAGAGGTGAATGAAGTCCTAGAAAAATTAGATTTAATTGATATGTGGAGAAAAATAAATAGGGACAAAAAGGAATACACCTTCTTTTTCAGCTGCACATGGCACATTCACAAAGATTGACCATGTTATAGGGCATAGAATCATTGCAAACAAATGCAAAAGAGCAGAAATAATAAATGTAACCTTCTCAGATCATAATGCAATAAAAAATAATAATTAGTAAGGGCACCTGGACAGGAAAATCAAAAACTAATTGGAAATTAAATAATATGATTCTCCAAAACCAATTTGTCAAAGAAGGAATCATAGAAACAATCAACAATTTCATTGAAGAA
>NW_025392768.1:0-9479 GCF_016433145.1 Gracilinanus agilis
CCTCTCTTCCCCCTTTCTCCCTCCTTTCCTCCCTCCCTCTCTCTTCCTTCCTTCCTTCCTTCCTTCCTTCCTTCCTTCCTTCCTTCCTTCCTTCCTTCCTTCCTTCCCTCCCTCCTTCTCTCTCTTTCATTCTTTCATTTTTTCTTTCCTTCTTTCCTTCATCTTAATATCAACATCATTTTATTCAGCATTACATTATCTTTCTTCATCATATCATCTACATCATTTTCTTTTTTTCTATTTATCTATTACTCTTTTGAGTATCATACTATTATGCTACATCACCAGTCTCTTAATCATAAATGTTCACTGTGTTGATCAAAGTTCTAATAATTTTCACAGTTTTCCTTTGCCATGTTGTTGTTGCATAAATTGTCGTAGTTCTGTTTACTTTATTTTAATCAGCATATACATCTTCAAAAATGTTTTATAATATTAATTTCATAGTATGTATTGTTCTTCTAGTTTAACTCACTTCATTATACACCATTTCATATGTTTTCGCAATTCTCTTTGAAGTCATCTATTTCCTCAATTCTAATTATATTCAAGGCATTTTAAACTAATACAATAGTTGTTTTACAGTTCACCTAATAGGTCTCTAATATGGTGACAAGACCAGAAAACTATTATTACTTTGTGTTCTATCAAAGGGAAAGATGGCTTTTTTTTCTTTTTTCTTTTTGTTTTTTGTTTTTATCATGTACCTATGTCTATAGTGATAGACCATGTTGGGTAAATGTCCCATATTGATTGATATGTATCCTGAAGCAAGGGAATTTATTACCTACATAACTTGGGATGGATTTGTGTAATCCATATGAATTTAATAGGAGATATGTTCTATTCGAATTTTCCTTTTGTTTGGATTCTTTCATTATAATGTTCCTTTTAGATGATTTTTTTCCTCTAATTTTTCAAAGTTGTTGGTGAAAGTTATTTCAATGTATGAATACTGGTATGTATATTGGCCTGTACACTTTAAGTGTTATCATCCTGGGCATGAAGGGACTTTCTTTTGTTAGAGATATCATCTTATTTTCCACATTTTGAACAAATAATTTTGAACACCAAGAAACAAAGCTTCTATTCCTTATAGTCATGTCCTATATAGTAACGTGCAGATATTTCAACATACCTTATAATAATTAATATCTATAGACAGTCCATAACATATATATTAAGCTATTAGATTTGTTCAGAAAAAAATCTTAATTCATACTTATTTAGTAACTTGATTTTTATAAGGACATACCTTTATAACTTGTGATCATGATGATAATGATGATGTTGATTTCAATGAATCAAGATTCATCATTTTAGCAAAACATGAATTCCCTTCACTGACAGTAAATATATCCTTTCTAATCCTTAATGGATGATTTTGGTAAATTACTGTTGCCATAGACAAACGCGCACGTGCGCGCACACACACACACACACACACACATTCCTACCTTGGTCATGAAATTTATGATGAGCCATGCTAATATGCTGACCAAAATAAGAGAAAAACAGATTACAGATGAATTAATTATAACCATAATTAATTGTTTATTTGGAGTTTTATGTATCAACAAAATTCAATTATCAGACTAACAAAGGTTGTATTAAAATTCTCATTTGATATTTTTATTTATGTCTAAATTTTGATTTATAAAAATTTCTTTAAAATAGCATTTGGCAAGATTTGAAAACTCCTGATATGTATTTCTTTGAATTTTTTTTATTTCCTTATGGAACTTGTATAGGTTCCTGAGACTGAATATAAAGGCAAGATGGTCTGTAGATGGAGCATGGCAAGGTGGTTACTGTAATAAGGAAATAGAATTTTTAAGGATAGAAAGAGAAAGTTTTCCAAGCAGGGTGGCAGGAGCTGAACATTCTCAAAGCTTGGAATGGAGCAGGAGAATGACATAGAACTTGGATCTTGGTCAATTGGTTACCTTTGAAGAACGAGCCTGTCTGTGTTTTGATCTCCCTGAGAAGGCATCATCAATATACCATCATCTTTGTGGGAGGAGCAAGCTAGAGATTGGATTTGAAGCTTGGAGGGTGGACCTTCATTCTGTACCAGCTCACTGTTTTTACCCTACTGGATCTATTGGCTGAATACAATTGAGACCCTGGGACACCAGAGAAACAACGCTGGAGGAGTCAAGGATCCAGGAGCGAGATTTCCAAAACTCCTATCCTGCTTGACTGTTGTTAATAGTGAAAGCTTTAGTGTAGAACTCTATTCCCTTGTCCTAATATATGTTATTAGTTATCCCAGTTAAAGAAACCTGTTACCCACCTTCCTAAATCCTTTGCCCTCAATAAACAGTTATTATTGTTTCCTGTCTAATCTTCTTATACCCTAGCAAGAACCCTAATTTAGGTAGATAAGTTATTATACAAATCCCCAGCAAGCTGAAGGCTGGTACTCAGATAAACTGATTTAACTACCATTCCACTCTGTAGTGTTACCCACTTTCTCAAGTCCTTGCTCATTTTAAGGGTTGGGGTAGTATACGGTAATTACCTCTAGATGTATTTACTGGGTTTATTTAATCAAGTTACCCTAAAACAGGTAACCAAGACGTTGTAGTTTGAATCATCCTTTCTTCAATACAAAGCTGTGCTTGGACTCATAAAGACTAGACTTTAAAACCTACCTTCGAACAATAGTTTTGGGTCCCTAGGCAACTCACTAATACCATGGCCTCTCAGTTTTTTTTTTATCTGAAAGAAAAATAGAAAATAATAGCACCTACCTTAATATACTGAGAACATCAAACATGACAAATGTATAGAATGATCTTAGCAAAACTAGTGAATTATTTTAATGATACACTTATGACATTATTATCTATGAAGGTAAGGAACATTGTATAACAGGCATATAATCAGGCCTTTTCTAAACAAATGCCTATGCCTATATATAGATCTTTTCCAGCTTCGTAGGACCTACAAGAGATTGGGCTCCATTAATTTCAGTTTTGAGAAACTGAAGTCACTACTATGCCATAATAAAAAAAAAAAACAGGAGAAAATATTAGTAGAGACTTGATCCTTTTCAAGCCTTACATTAGTTATTGAAAATATATTTCTAGATATATCTTTATATTTGAACTTTGACCACCATACCTATTTGTGTAAATCAATTTAATTCATTTCAATTAAGCAAATATTTAGTAACCACTTAATTAATGCACAGTAGAATTTTACACATTCTAGGGAATGGTCATCATAAAATATTGATACTTTTTAAAATATAAAGAAGGGTAGTATGGTTCTTAGAGCACTGAAGTTGCAGTTAGGAAGGTCCCTGGGTAGTATAGCCTATAGAGAAAAGTAAAGTGGATAGAAAGCTGCACATAGGAAAAGAATGACCTGAGTGTGAAACCTATCTCCAAACTCTTAGTTACCATGCAAACCTGGCCATGTCAGTTAATTTCTCTCTGCCTCAGTTCTCTTATCTGATAATAATAGCACCTACCTAAAAGGTTTATTGAGACAATTGAATGGAGAATCAAATTTATTTTATTTTTATACATTATATTGTTATATTTTATTTTATTATTGAGATAATCAAACGGAGAATCAAAAGTTCTCCAGTGCATTAGGAAGAGCCTATTTTTAGAATACGGGGAAGAAACACAGAGAAAAAGTAGTGGAAGAACTTAGAACAATGAACTTATCACAATGTTTAGCACATTGTAAGTACTTAATAAATCATTGTTTACTGATTGATCTCTTAAACATCTCAAACTGGTTGTCTTATGAATATCTTAAACTCACCATAACATAAAATGAACTTATCTTTCCCCCAAGCTATCCCTTCTTCCCAACTTTCCTATTACTGTCAAAGTCACCGCTGTCCTTCTAATCACCCAAGCTTGCAACTGTGGTGTCATCCTCATTTCCTCACTTTTTTCATCTTCCATATTGAATCAGCTGTCAATTTAGTCGATTCTACCTTCTTAATGTCTCCTACCTCCCAGAACAAATAAAAAATCTTTTGATTGTCCTTTTAAGCCATTCAGATCATGGATACCTCATACCTTACCAATCTTCTTGCATTCTTATACCTTACTTCCCACATTCAACCCCTGCCCAAATCCATGTATTTGAGACCAGGTGATATTCAATCCCTTCTGTTTCCTCTAGCAGGTCATTCCACCTTCAGACTCTGGACTTGTTCATTCGCTGCCCCCTAAATTATGGAAATAATCTCTGTATCTCTTTCACATAGATTCCCTGACTTCCTTAAAATCTTAGATAACCTTTTACTTTCTATCGGAAACCTTCCCTGATGCAGCTTAATGCAAGTGTCTTTCCCTCTTTATTATCACCAATGGATCATATACGTATACTCTGTAAATTCATTATGTGTAAAATACATATAAATATAATTATTGTTGAATTATTTTCAGCCAAGTATGACTCTTCCTAACCCTCATCTGTGGTTTTCTTAGCAGATACTTGAGTGGTTTATTATTTTTTTTCTAACTAATTTTATAGATGGGCAAGTGAAGAGAAAAAAGTGTTGTGATTTTTGTAAGGTCAGAGACCTAATAGGTGTCTGCAACAAGGTTTGAACTTAGAAAGCTCTGAGTCTTCCTAACTCCAAGCCCAGAACTCGAACTGTACCAATGTTTGTGTGTGTGTGTGTGTGCGCGTGTGTGTGTGTGTGTGTGTGTGCGTGTGTGTGTGTGTGTGTGTGTGTGTGTGTGTGTGTATGAAGAGAGAGACAGAGAGAAACAGAGAGACAGAGACAGAGACAGAAAGACAGAGACAGAGACAGAGACAGAGAGAGCAGGATGGGGAATTCTTCACTGCCTGAAAGCAGGGCAATGCATGGAAGATGAGTTGATGTTTTTTTTTTTTTCCTATATTCTCTATGTATAAAATGGTCATCGTAAAAAGGGATAAGTGAGACTCTTTGTAGCCTAAATAAAATCCCCAATTTCCATATTTTTGCTTTTTGCTGTGCCTTAGTTTCATCATGATTAAGTCAGTGGCTCCATTTGTTTTTACAGTCAATGGTGCTTTTTTTCCCCTTTTGTCTCTGTTTTCTCAGGTTCTAATTCACATCTTGTTTCTCTGGATTTATTCCTAATTTCAGTGAAGATAAAGATTCCAAGATAATTTCGTGATTTTTTTTCTTATGTGAAGAGACTGATACTCCTAGAATAATTCAATGAGGATGGTGTGGGAGTGGGATCAAAAGACAGGTCTCAGAAGAGTCCATGAAAGAAAGAAAAGAAGAAACAAATAAAAATGAATTGGAGAATGCTAAGCACTTTCAAAAGACAGTAAGTAGTAAGTTCAGATTACTTAGTGATGCCTTGCTGGGAATTTAAGCTATCATTCTGACAATGCCAAAAAATAACCCGCTATCAGTAGTGACAATTATTTGCTTTCTTTTGTATGTATTTCCTATCAACTCTTTTTTGCACTAACAATATAGCATCATGTTAAAAAAAAAAAACATTAGTCACAGTTTATGGAGCCATTTACATATAAAATATAGAGGAATAACCCTAATTTATGTAGACATTTAGAGCTAACAACAAAAATTGAGCTCTGTTATTGGAAAAGCACAATTTAGGCCTGCTTCACTTACATATGCAGATAGTTATTTAGAAGGTAAGATTTTAACAATCAAACATACTTTGAAATGGTAGTAATTACATATACATACACACATACACATACATGTGTATATATACACATCTGTGTTTCTATGTGTATACATGTACATATAAAGACCTTTGCTATGGCAACATAAAAATCATGACACAGTTAATTCAGCATTTAAATTTATAATATATATTTAGAATTTGAAAAATCCTGAGAAATTATTTTGCCAGTAGTTTTTAATCTGGGATTTTATGAATTTATGTGGGAAGAATCACATCTTTATTTTCATGAATTTCACACTGAAATGTAGCAATTCTTTCAATTATAAATGTAAGTAACAAACATTCTGAAAAGAGATTAATAGATTCCACTAGACTGCCAATGGGGTCCATGACACAGGAAGTTAAGAAACTCTGATCTAATCTAGTCCACTCATTTTGTAGATAAGGAAAATAAGACTCAGAGAGTTGAAGCATCTCACCCAAGGACAAGTAAATAGTGAATAGCAGAGCTGGACTTTAAATCAAGGTCTTATGACCACAGAACCATTTTTCTTTCCAACACACCAATTCTATTGATACTAAATAATTTTGCCTTATGAAACGCCCCAAACTTAGAAAAATAAAAATTACAAGTGACCTAAAGAAGCAAGAAAGACTTATGAAGGATACAAATAGACTGTCATGATGCCATTTATAACTCGTACATGCAGAAGATGTAGAAAAGAACACAATAATGAGAAATGGAGAGGGATTTTTCATGTAGTAAGAATGAGAGTTAAAAATGGGCAGCAAGTACTAATTGACATTATGCCATGTTAAAAGAACTAGAAGATTTCTTTCATTTGGTAGAATGGATTCTACATGATGGGTTTATAAAAAAAGAATATCAACTAGATATTAGGTTCTATGTTTTTTCAGTGTGGGAAACCATTTGTGTGGGATCCTTATTCACAAACACAGATTGAAACCTATCTATAATTTAGTTTGTTGGTCCTAAGGAGTTACCTGGAACAATAGAGAAGCTGAATGTGTTGGGAAGGGTCACAGTATCTTTCAGAAGGGGAGTTTAAACCCATCTGCCTGATTTTAAAGTCAACACCCCAGGCTTTGGTACATTGTCTCTTTGATTATAAATCTATGGGTAAGAATAGTAGAGAATGAGAAGACGAACTTTACTATGCCAGGTTTACTCACAGAGATTAATAAAATTATAATAAAAAAAGGAGTGTCCAAGACCTTTAAATATGTCATTCCGGATTTTTGGTCCCACTTCTCAGTTGTTTTAAGTTAAGTAAAAAACAGGCATAGAAGAGTTTATGTTGTTCTCACTATACATTCTGAAATTCTCTGGATAAAAATTCAATGTTTCTTCTTTTGGAGGCATTATCATACTCCTTATAATCCTAGTCTAAAGATGATGCAGATTTCACCCCCCTCCCCACCAATACTACATCTTGAGGTGTATTTGTATCATTCTAAAGCCTTTTTTCTGAACTTCAATCCAGGTCTAACCTCTAAATGGTACCAAATTTTGAAGCCGTAGGTGCTTCCTAAGAGAGGAAGAAAATTCTCAAAATGGTTTTAATCACTCCCTCTTGGGAGTCAAAATATCTTGCGCTAACATTGTGGGGGATTCTTTTCCCTCAAGGTCTATAGCAAGTTCTCACCTCCTTACCTTATATATCTCCACTTCACTGTTTATCTGAAAAAGATTATTCAATTAGCCTTTGTTATGGAACTAAGTTAATATCTAAGCATACAATGACATATAGCCATCTGATCATTTATCAATAATGTTTTCCCCTAGTGCCGTACCAGTTCCTCCAAAGAACTGGACTATTGTCACTCACAGTAAATTGTTATTTCCTATCTGAAGGGATTCATGAAATCCTCTGCTGATGTGTACACATCAAGGCTGATTAGGAAGACTTTTGGAAGTTTCTGGTTTTATTTCTTCCCTCACCCAGAGAATTACTACCTAGGATACTATTTTGAAATCTCAGATATTGAATGCATATAATAAATCTTCTAATCTGACTATATATTTGGGCATGAGTTCCACCTTCAGTATCATGAACAAGTGGTCATCCAGCTTTCACTTGAATGTGTTTCATGGAGAAAACCTATGATGATTCCCTTCATTCTAAGTCTTTATACCTTCCAGTTATTTCTTCTAGTTCTGTATTGTGAGTCAAGGAAACAAAGTATAACTCCTCTTTGATTTGACAAGCCTTCAGGTATTGTAAAGCAGCTACCATGGTACCCTAAGTCTCTTCCAGCCTAATCTTTCCAAATACTTCACCCAGGCTTTTTTATGGAATTATGCTGAATTGCTTATATCATCTTGGTTGTCCTTTTCTGTATACAGTATATGTTTTACATGTCAAAATATTTTATACATATAATAAGAATAACATAATAATATCAACAGGAAAAAATATCACACTTGGTTTTTTTTTTCACTCTTCCATGAGCCAACTTCAATCCATAACCTTAATACAATCTTTTCTCTTCTCTTTGACTTTTTTATTTTCTCAACTGGTTTTTACTTCTAATAATTCCCAATTTAGACTATCTGCATGACATAGGAGATTGGGAGTTAGGAAGATTGGTTTAAAACTCTGTCACTGGCACTTGCCATCTTTTTCATCATAGGAGGTTACTTAAATTCTATATCCCTCAGGCAGCTCTCTGAGATTTATTTATCAAGCTAGAGAAGGATTGTTATCAGCATTGGAATGATTAATTCAAGTGCTAGGAAGTCCTCAAACAAATTATACATCTTCCCAATGATCTATTTGTAGATAATTTGGAGATGCCCATATTTAAATTCTACATTGCATTTTTAAAGAAATTTATTTTAAAATATTTAAAAATCTTTTTCTATTTTAACATTCTTTTATTTTTAAAACTTGTTACAAATTCTCTCTCCCTCTCACATATCTACCACCTTTGGAGAAGACATACTAAGACATCAACTGTACATGTGAAACCATGCAAAATACATTTCAATATGAGGCTTCCGGGTTAAGATGGCCGCAGAGTAAGAAGCAGCTCTTAACCTCTCCTGACCGAAACACACAAAACTCCTCAAGGGGACATAAAAACAAGTCCAGACGAACGAAGGAACCCCACAACAGTGCACAGCGTGGAAGGTACGTGGAATCGAGATATTTCCAGGCTAAAAAGGGCTCTCACTCAATCGCGAGCTGAGCAACCGCCCCACCCCCACCCCCTCCACACTCACCTATAGCTCCAAACCCAGCTAAAAAGAAATAGAGCAAGTTTGGGGCACCCATCGAGGCATCGGCAGCTCCGGGACCTGTTCCTGAGAGCAGCAAGACTTAGGACCCCATTAAGTCAAGAACACACGCGAAATCTGAGCGCGCGGGAGCAGAGAGTGGACGCTGAGCAGAGGCGTGGGTGCCGGCTGAGCAGAGGCGTGGGTGGAGGCAAACACAGCCAGGAACTAAAGCCTAAGTGGGGAACCAGTGCAGACGTGTATACGACTGTGGAAGTAGCTCCCTGAGACTTGTAAAGGAACCTCCTGCAGAGGATCAAGCAAGGGAATCCACCAGGGGGCTTGACCTTGGAAAAAACTAGAACTCAGACCTCAGGAGCCAATAGATCTCAGACAGACACTGAGAGCGAGGATAAACCTGAGAAGCTGCTGGGCTAATGATGGCTAATCAGTTACAGGAAATTCAGAAGAGAAAGAATAATAACAAAAAAAAGAAGTCTTTAACACTCGACAGCTTCTACACAGAGAAAATCCAGACAACCGAGCAAACAGAGGAGGAGAACAAACAACCATCCAGACCCTCCCCAAATAAGGAAAACTCCTCACAA
>NW_025392769.1:0-9133 GCF_016433145.1 Gracilinanus agilis
CTTCCTTCCTTCCTTCCTTCCTTCCTTCCTTCCTTCCTTCCTTCCTTTCTTTCTTTCTTTCTTTCTTTCTTTCTTTCTTTCTTTCTTTCTTTCTTTCTTTCTTTCTTTCTTTCTTTCTTTCTTTCTCCTGGCTCTATCCTCATTATAACCTGCATCTTTCTCTCTCTCTCCCTCTCTCTCCATCCCTCTCAGTCCTCTATCTCCCTCCCCCCTCTCCATGTCTAGCCATACTTCCTAATCTGTCTCTCACCTTTACTCTCCTTCCTCTCAATTTTTCTGTCATTCTCTCCCACTAATTTTCATCTCTCTCTTCAAACTCCACACCAGGATCTCCTTTCCCCACTGTCTTCCCTNCCCCCCTCTCCATGTCTAGCCATACTTCCTAATCTGTCTCTCACCTTTACTCTCCTTCCTCTCAATTTTTCTGTCATTCTCTCCCACTAATTTTCATCTCTCTCTTCAAACTCCACACCAGGATCTCCTTTCCCCACTGTCTTCCCTTTCATCTACACCCTAACTCTAACTCTCTCTTGATCTCCTGTCTCTTTTTATCCCTTTCAAATCTTTTCTCAGTCTTTCCCTTCCATGTCTCTTTTTGATTCTCAGTCTCTTAATTCCTTTTTCTCCACCTGTCCCCCTCCCTCCCTTACCTCTATCTCCACCTTCTCTTTCTTTTTCACTCTCTCTTATCTCTCTCATCATTTTCTCCCTCCTTGGACTCTGTATACCTTGGCATCCTATTCTATTTCTCTCCTGCATGTGTCTCCCCCTCACCTTACCTCTCCTTTCTACTTTTCTATTTCTCTGTCACTCTTCCTCTGTCACCATTACCTTAATCTCTTTCTCCATCCTTAACTGTCTAATTCTCCTTTCTCTCTCCCTATCACAATCTGTCTTTTGCTTCTTATCTCCATCTTTCTCATCTTCACTTTCTTACTCTTTTCCCCTCTGTCCTCCACACTATCCATTCTACTTCGTATTTCTTTCCATGATTCATTCTCTCTGTCCTTTAAGTCCCCCACTCCCTTGCTATCTACACCTCTCTCAATAATTCTGTCACTCCCTTTCCCTCTCAATCCTTCTCTTTGTCTCTCTCCATCTACTTTTCGTTTCTCTCCTAAAATCCTATCTCCCTTGCTCTCATCTTTTTTTATCCTTCTCAAGTCTTTTCTCAGTCTCTCTCTTCTGTCTGTCTCTTTTATCTCTGACTCTCAATTCCTGTCTATCCATTTGTCCCACTGCTTCCCTTAGCTCTGTGTTCCCCTTCTTTGTCTCTCTTTTTCACTCTTACTGTTATTTCTGTCATTCTCTGCATCCTTCTCTTTCTCTCTTCGGCCTCTGTATATCTCTGCAGCCTTTTCTGTTACTCTCCTGTCTATATTTCCCTCTTTACTTGCTTCACTCTGCTTCTTGCTCTCTCTGTCTCACTCTTCATGTCTCAATCATTCTCAGTCCTCTATCTTCAACTATTCTTTGCCCTCTCCAAACTCTCTCTATACTTCCCTTGTTTATCATTCCATTTCCCTCTCAATCCTTCCCTCTCTCTTCATCTCCCTCTAAGTTTCATCTCCCCTAAGACTCCATCCCTACTCTCATCACCCCTTTCATCTGCACCCTACCTCTTACTCTCTCCTACTCTCCTGATGCTTCCTCTCTCTCTTCTATCTTCTCTATCTCTCGATTCCTTTCTCTCCATCTGTCCCTCTACTTCAGCTCTGTCTTCATCTTTGCTTCCTCTTTTTCATTCTCTCTTTTATCTGTCTTATACCCTTCCTGGATCTCTCTCTGCTTTTCTATAACTCTCCATTCTATTTGATTTCTCTCCTGTCTTATATCTCCCTCTTCCCTTACCTCTTCTTCCTATTTTTCTATTTCTGTTTCTCTTCCTCCATCTGCCTCTGCCTCCCTCTCTTTTCATGCCTTTCTCTCCTCTGTCTCTCCCTGCCATCTTTTCTTTCTCTTGCTTTCTGTCTCCCTTTTGTCACCTTCCCTTTCTTCTGTCTCTCTTGCTCTCTCTTTCGCCCTTCCCTCTATTTTTCTCCATTCTCTCTCTCTATGCCTTTCGTCCCCTCTCCTTTAGCTCTCTCATTCTCTGCATCCTTATGACTCTTTCTCCTTTACCTTTCTATAACTCTCCAGCCTATTCTATTTCTCTCCCGTCTTTATCTCCCTCTCTACTTACTTCTCGCTTCTGCTTTCCTATTTCTCTCTTTCTTTTAACATCACCATTCCCTGTCCATCCTTTTCTCTCTCTCCCTGCCATTGTCTTTTCCTTTTTTGCCTCCATCTGTCATCTTCTCTCTCTCTCTCTCTCTCTCTCTCTCTCTCTCTCTCTCTCTCTCTCCTGCCTCCGTGTCTACCCCTCTCAATCCTTTCTGTTTTTCTCTCTCCCTCTCCATCCTTGTCTCTCTCTCTCTCTCTCTCTCTGTTTCTGTGGATCTCTCCATCTATCACTCCTTCTCCATTTCTCACTACTTCTCTATTTTCCCTTTCTTTTTCTCTCCATTTCAAGTTTTTTTGGCTCACTCTTTCTTTTCTTTTCCTCCTATCTCCACCTATCCTTGCTTGCTATCCCCCATTCTCATTCTTTCTCTGTCTCTGTCTCTATCTTCCTTCCTCCCCATTATTTGCTCAAGTTCTATTTCCTTTTCTGCTGCCTCTATTTTCCCTCTCAACTTTTTCTCATTCACCCTCTTCTATTTGTCCTTCTCTTTCTCTCTCAACACTTTCTTTCTCTCTCCCTTAGCTCTATTTGTCTCTGTGATCTCTGCCTTCCTTTTTCACTCTCACTTTTATCTGTCACAGTCTCTACATCTTTATTTTTCTTTCTCCTCTGCTTCTCTATACTTCTTCTGCCTATTCTCTCTGTCTGTCTGTCTGTCTGTCTCTCTCTCTCTCCTTATCCATATATAGCCCTCATCCCTTACCTTTCCCTAGCACTTTTTTATTTCTATCTCTTCCTCCATCTCTTCTCTGTTTCAGTCTCCATTTCTCCAGTTCTCTCTCCTGTTCTTCTCTCGTTTTATCCTCAATCCTTTCCTCAGTCTCCCTCTGCCATTTGTCTCTATTTCTCTGTAAACGCCTTCACGCCTGTCTCTCTCCCTTAGCTCTGTCTTTCTCCATCGTCCCCGTCTTTCTTTCATTCTCACTTTTTTCTGTCACATTCTTCACTTCTTCATTTTTCTCTTTCCTCTGCTTTTCTTTAGGTCTCCAGCTTTATTCTTTCTCTCTTCTGTCTGTATGTCCCTAATCCCTTACTTCTCCCTTCCAGTTTTTGGTTTCTGTCTCTCTTCCTCCATTCCTTCTCTCTGTCTCTCGGTCTCTCGGTCTCTGTATCTCTCTCTGTCTCTCTCTCTCTCTGTCTGTCTGTCTCTCTCTTTCTCTCTCTGAATGAATGACTGTCTGTTTCTCACTCTTCATTTCTCTAGTTTTTTATCCTGTTCTACTGTCTCTTTTAATCCTTCTCAATCTCTTTACCAGTCTCTTTTCTATTGGTCTGTTTCTCTCTCAATTCCTTCCTGACTCTCTCCCTTAGTCCTGTCAATCTTTCTCCATCTTCTCTGCCTTTCTTTTTCACTCTTTTATCTGTCACATTCTCTACATCTTTATATTTCTCTCTCCTCTGCTTCTCTATACTTCTGAAGCCTATTCAAGCTCTCTCCTGTCTATATGCCCCTCATCCCTTACCTCTCCTTTCCACTTTTCTGCTTTTCTCTCTTCCTCCATTCCTCCATCACCCCCCCCTCTCATTCTCTCTCTCTCTCTCTCCCTACCATTCTGATGACTCTATTCATCCCTTGTAATCTTTTTTTCAGCCTCCTTCTTCTATTTGTCTCTCTCTGTTTCTCTCTCAATTTCTTTACATCTTTCTCTTCTGCCATTCTTTTTCACTTTCACTTTTAACTCCCACAATTTCTACATCTTTACATTTCTCTCTCCTCTCCTTCTCTATACTCCTCCAGTCTATTTCATCTCTCTCCTGCCCATATGTTCCTCATCCCATACCTCTCCCTTCTTTTCTTTTTCTTCTTCCTCCATTACCTCTCTATCTCTGTCTTTTTCTCTTTCTCCCACACTCCATTTCTCTAGCTCTATTTCCTGTTCTGCTGGGTCTTTTGATCCCACTCAATCCCTTTCTCAGTCTCCCTCTTCTTTTTGTGTCTTTTGGTTCCTCTCTCAATTCCTTTCTATCTCTTTCTTCTCTGCCTTTATCCCTCTCTGTCACATTCTCTACATCATTATTTTTCTCTCTCCTCAGCTTCTCTAAACTTCTACAGTCTATTCTAGAGCTCTCTCCTGTCTATATGCCCCTCAGACCTTGCCTCCCCCTTCTACTTTTCTGTTTTCCTCTCTCTTTCTCTCTCTCTCTCTCTCTCTCTCTCTCTCTCTCTCTCTCTCTCTCCCCTTTTGTGCTGTCTCCTTCTATTCCTATCAATACCTTTTTCAGCCTCTCTCTTCTGTTTGTCTGTTTCTCTCTAAACTACTTTATGCCTGTCTCTCTCCATTAGCTCTGTCTTTCTCCATCTTCCCTGCCTTTCTTTTTCACTCTCACTTTTATCTGCCACATTCTTTATATCTTTACTTTTCTCTTTCCTCTCCTTCTCTATATTTCTCCAGCCTATTCAATCTCTCTCCCGTCTCTATGTCCATTTTCTCTTATCTCTTACTTCTATCACCTGGTTTCTCTCTTGCTATTCCTCCATTCCTCCATCACCTCTCTCTCTGGCCCTCTCTCTCTGTCTGTCCATCTCTTTCTTTCCCTTTTTCTAGCCATATATCCTGTTCTGCTCTCTTTTTTCCCTTCTCAATCCTTTCCTTAGACTCCCTCTTCTGTTTGTCTCTTTGTTTCTCTCTCAATTCTTTTCTGTCTGTCTCTCTTTTAGCGCTGTCTCTTTTCTGTGTTTTTCACTCTCACTTTCATCTGTCAAATTTTCTACATCTTTGTTTTTCTCTCTCCTCTTCTCCACACTTCTCCGTCCTATTTCTTTCTCTCTCCTGTCTATATGTACTTCATTCTTGACTTCTTCCTTATTATTTAATATTTCTATATTCTTGCTCCATTTCTCCATCACCTCTCTCCCGGTCTCTCTGTTTCTTTCTGTCTCTCTGTCTATCTCTCTGTCACTCAGCATTTCTCTAGCTCCATTTCCTGTTGTGTTCTCTCTTTTTATCCCTCTCAATCCTTTTCTCAGCCCCCCCCTTCTCTGTCTCTCCTTATTTCTTTCTCAAGTCCTTTCTGCCTGTCTCTCTCACTTAGCTCTCTTTCTTTTCCACTCTCACTTTAATCGGTCACATTCTCCACATCTGTATTTTTCTCTCTCCTCTGCTTCTCTATACTTCTCAAGCCTATTGGCTCTCCTTTCTATATGCCCCACAGCCCTTACCTCTTTCACTTTTCTGTTCTGTCTCTCTTCCTCCATTCCTCCATCAGCACCTCCCCTCCTGTTCTGTTGTCTCTTTTTGTCCCAGTCAATTTTTTTCTCAGTCTCCCGTTTCCATCTCTCTCTGTTTCTCTCTAAATTCCTTTCTCTCTCTCCCTTAGCTCTATCTGTCTCTTTTTACGGTTTCTTTTTCACTCTCACTTTTATCTGTCACATTTTCAGCATCTTTATTTTTCTCCTTCCTCTGCTTCTCTATACTTCACAGTCTATTGTTTCTCTATCCTGTCTATATGCCTCTCATCCCATACCTCTCCTTTCTTCTATTCTATTTCTTTCTCCTTCTTCTATTCCTCTAGCACCTCTCTGCCTCCCCCTCTCCATTTCTCTAGCTCTATCTCCTGTTCTGCTGTGTCTTTTGATCCCACTCAATCCTTTTCTCAGGCTCCCTCTTCTATTTTCTCCCCAACCCTCTCTCTTGTCTGCCATTTCCTTTCTATCCCTCTCTTCCTTATCTCTGTCCATCTATCTCCAACACCTCTGCCTGTTTTTCTCTCTCAATTTCATCTATCACATTCTCTAAAATTGTATCTTTCTCTCCTCTGCTTCTCTATACATCTCCATCCTATTCTTTCTCTCTCCTGTCTATATGCCCCCAATCCATTACCTCATCCTTCCACTTTTCTGTTTCTGTCTCTCTTCCTCCATCACTTTCCTCACTCTGTCCCCCTCTCTCTATGTCTGTGTCTGAGTCTGTTTCTGTCTGTCTGTCCCTCTGACCATTTCACTAGCTCTTTTTCCTGTTCTACTGTCTCTTTTAATCCTTCTCAATTCTTTTCCCAGTCTCTCTTTTCTATATGTCTCTGTTTCTCTCTCAATTCCTTTATACCTGTTTCTCTCCCTTAGCTCTATTGATGTCTTTCTGCCATTCTTTTTCACTCTCACTTAACTGCCACATTCTCTACATCTTTCCGTTTCTCTTACCACTCCTCTATACACTTCTCCAGCCTATTCCATCTCTCTCCTGACCTTATGTCCCCCATTCCTTAACTCTTCCTTCTTCTTTTCTATTTCTTTATTCATTCCTCCATTTCTCTGTCACTTCTCTCGCTCTTTTTTCACTTCCCTCTCCATTTCTCTACCTCTATCTCCTATTCTGCTATGTCTTTTGATCCCACTCAGTCCCTTTTGCAGTCTCCCTCTTCTACTTGTCTCTCTGTTCCTTTCTGTCTGTCTCTCCCCGTAAGCTGTCTATCTTTCTCTCTTTATTTCCTCTCCTCTCTACATGTCCCTCTTCCCTTACCTCTCTCTTCCACTTTTTAATTTGTTTGTCTCTCTTCCTCTATTCCTCCATCACATCTGTCCGTCTGTCTCTGTCTCTCCCCCTCTCTCTTTCTATTTCTCTAGCTGTATCTCCTCTTCTGCTCTTTTTATCCTTCTCAGTCTCTCTCTTCTATTTGTCTCTCTGTTTTTCTCTCATTTCCTTTCTGTCTTTCTTTCTTCCTTACCTCTTTCTGTCTCCATCTTCTTTGCCTTCTTTTTTCACTCTCATTTTTATCGGTCACATTCTTTACATCTGTGTTTCTCGCTCAATTCCTGTCTCTCCCCCTTACCTCTGACTGTCTCCTTATTCTTTGCCTATCTTTTTTACTCTCATTCATGTTACATTCTCTACATCTTTATTTTGTCTCCTCTCTGCTTCTCTATATTTGTCCAGCCTATCCCATCTCTCTCCTGTGTATACATCTCTCATCCCTTATCTCTCCTGCCTTCTTTTATTTTTATTTATTCTTCCTCCACCTTTCATCTTCACTCAAGTTCTCAATATTGTCCCCCTCAAAAACTGTTTTCAGTCTTGCTCTTCCATTTATCTCTTTCTGTTTCTGTCTCTCAATTCCTCTCTCTTTCTCTCTCTCTCCCCACTCCTTTTCCTACTCCCCCCTCCCTCACACATTTCTATCTCTCTTTTTTATTCATTAGAGTCTTATTCTCTACACCCTCTGTTTTTCTCTTATCCACCCCTATATAGACCGGTAGCCTATTCCATGTCTCTCTTATCTCTATCTTCCTCTCCTCTTCCTGCTCACTTTCACTTTTCTATTTCTGTCTCTCTTCTTCCATTACCATTTCCCAGGTCTTTCTCCCTCTCTATCCTTGCCTTTCCTTTTCCCCTCTTTCTCTGCCATCCTCTCTGTCTTTTCTTTCCATCACTACCTTTGTCACCCTCTCTCTTTCTTTCGCCTTCCCCCAGCTCCCTCCACCCTACATACCCTCTTTGTCTCTTGTTTTCTCTATCTCAACATCTCTTCATCCCCTTCAGTCCTCTATTTCCCTCTTCTTGCCCTCTCCATCTCTCTCCATGCTTCCATGTCTATCTCTCCCTTTCCTCTCTTCCATCTGAATATTTCTCTGTCTAATTTTCATCTCTCTCCTCAAAACCCATGCCAGCCCCCTCTCTCTTTCTGCTCCATTTCCCCTGTCATCTCCACCCTAGCTCTAACACTCTGGAGAGAGATGGAGAGGTTTAGAGGGAGGGGGAGTAGAGGATAGAAAGGGATAGAGGGAAAGAGACAATGACAGACTGCATCAGCACCCTGTCTCTTTAACCCTCTCAAAATTTTTCTCAGTCTCACTCTTATTTCTCTCCTGTCTAGATCTCCTCCCTTTCTTCCTTACTTCTACTATCCTATTTCTGTGAATTTCTTCCTTCCACTCTATTCCTTCTCTGTCTCTCTCACTCTCACTCTCTTTGTCTCTCCCTTTCTCTCCCTCCTTTCCCCATCTGTCTCCTCACTATCTTTTCTGTCTCTTGCTGACCCAGTCTCTCATTGTCTCTATCCCTCTATCCCTTTCTATCCTCTATCTCCCCCTCCCTCTAAACCTCTCCATCTCTCTCCAGACTTTTCTATCAGTGTGTCTCCCCTCCCCTCCCCTCTCTTTTAACACTCAATCCTTCAATCTGCCTTTCTCTCTCACAACCTCTTTCCCCTCTTTTCCCCCTTTCATCTCTACTCTACTTTTATCTCCTGCTCAGCTGTCTCTCTTTATCCCTCTCAATGTTTTCTCAGTCTTCTATTTCTCTCTGTCTCAAATTCTGTCAGTTCATCTGTCTCTCTTTTGCACTCCCTTCCCTCTATCTTTCCTCATCTTCTCTTCACCTATCTCTTTCATCTCCTCTCCTTTATCTATACCATTCTCCACATCCTTTAGGCTCTCTCTCCTCTAAACTTCTCCAGCTTATTCTATTTTCCCCCTTTCTATATCTCCCTCTCTCCATCCCTCTCCCTTTTCTTTTTCTATTTCTCTGTCTCTCTTCCTCAATCATCATTACTCATGCCTCTCTTCCTCTTCATCCTTGTCTTTCCCTGTTCTTTCTCTTTTCCTGACATCTTCTCTCTCTTTTACTTTCTTTCTCTATTTGTGTCACCCTTCCTTCCTTCCTTCCTTCCTTCCTTCCTTCCTTCCTTCCTTCCTTCCTTCCTTCCTTCCTTTCTTTCTTTCNCTTCCTTCCTTCCTTCCTTCCTTCCTTCCTTCCTTCCTTCCTTCCTTTCTTTCTTTCTTTCTTTCTTTCTTTCTTTCTTTCTTTCTTTCTTTCTTTCTTTCTTTCTTTCTTTCTTTCTTTCTTTCTCCTGGCTCTATCCTCATTATAACCTGCATCTTTCTCTCTCTCTCCCTCTCTCTCCATCCCTCTCAGTCCTCTATCTCCCTCCCCCCTCTCCATGTCTAGCCATACTTCCTAATCTGTCTCTCACCTT
>NW_025392770.1:0-3446 GCF_016433145.1 Gracilinanus agilis
ATTCATTCCTTTGTCTGAAGTCTGAAGTAACCCCTGATGTGCCATACTTTTAGCTACTCCTATAGACAAGCCCATTATTTACCTTCCTATGTGGGTCACTGAATCCCATTCTAGTGCCCTCCACAGGGAGCCACATTTCCAGAGAGCAATGCTTCAAGCATAAAGAAAATGAATAGAGCATAGAGTATGGGTGACTGAAATCAAGAGAGATGGTTGATTGAAGGGGTTTGAGCCATCATTTCAGCATCTAAGTAGTACTGGCTTTTTCAAGAATTCACTTCAGAATTCTGAATGTTTCTGTGATTGCTGAGTGTGGCCTGGGTTTTCTCATCTAGGAAACCATCTCTAATAGCTGTCAAACTTTTTTAAGTCCTATGAACAATCACTGTGCAACACCAAATCAAAATTCACTCTATTTTTTGGCTGCAATCTTTTTTCCCAAGGGCAAATTAGAACAGAATGCCAATGCAATAATCTGGGACAATTCTGAGGGTCTAATGAAAAAGTATGCTATTTAAACCCAGAAAAAGAACTGTGGGAGTAGAAACTCCTCAGAAGAAAAACAACTGCTTGTTCATATGGGTCAACAGGGATGTGATTGCAGATGTAGACTCTAATACAAATATTAATAATATGGAAATAGGTCTCGATCAATGACACATGTAAAACCCAGTGGAATTGTTCCTTGGCTATGGGAGGGGGATGGAAGGAGGGGAAGGAACATGAATCATGTAACCATGGAAAAATGCTCTAAATTAATTAATTAAAATAATTTTTTTCAAAAAGAGAACAGAATGCTAACCTACAGAGCATATAGCTAAGTGCTCTTGAAGGGTAACTTAATGGGCATTCAAGGCTTGACCAAGATCATTTCACCCCCCACTCTCCTGTTCAAAGGAAAGCTTCTTTGTAAAATAAAATACATTGGGACTTTATAGCCTTTCATCTATAAAATAGGGAGTTACAAAACATTAATTAAATCTTATAGCTTCCAGAGGAAGACAAATGATATTGACTTTTTAAGTCACTGAGGGAGGAAGAAGAGGGCTGGGAACAGGCTGGGGCTTCTAGCCTGCCCAAGAGAGCCCAGTGGTTAGCTCCCACCAGGTTGGGACAAATGTGAGTGCAGAATCAATAAGGCACCTTTGGAGTTGGAGGAGAAAACCGGTGTCCTGTCCTGCAAGGCCCTGCCAAGCCCCACCAACTGAAAAGCTGCTTCTGGAATGTCTTTCTAGATTCTCCTATTTTTCATTATTTCCTCCAAAAACCTCCTGCTGCACATTTCATGGCCAAAGCCAAGAGTCCTGCGCCCATCCTGGGGCCCCCAGCTGGGAAGTGCCCTTGGCTAGAGTCTCCCAAGTCTTGCCACCTCGGGGCAGCTTCCTTGGCTAGATGTGGGGTCCTCTCAGGTGGCCCCTTCTGAACGCGGAGGGCAAGGAAGGAGGCTTCGGCTGGGGGAACTAAATTTTTAGAGCCCCGGCGGAACTGGAAAGGGTGGCTGGGAGAGGCCAGACCCTGCCCCAAGCCCTGGGCAGAAATGTGGCTTGGGGAGCGGGGTGCGGGAGTCAGACTCTCCTGGTGGGCTTTCCTTGAAGAAATGGTAAGAGAGAGGCCCCAGGATTCCAGGCCCTGGTCTGAAGAGGGTGGGCACAGAGTGGGCGGGGGGCAGGGTTCTCCCTCTGTAATCTGTCCTGCTGGTCCTCCCCCAGATGGGCCTCAGGCCACAGAGGAAAAGTCCCAGAGCCAGAGCCAGGTACAAGTGGGGGTGGTTACGGGGTTGGGATCCCAAGGCCAAGGAGGAAGGGCAGGCTGGAGGGTATGTGGGGGTGTGTGTGTAAGGAGGGGGCGAATAAAGGAACAGAAGGGAGGGCAAACAAAAAGCTGAGGAAAAGACACGGGCAGGGGGTATGGGGGAGAGGACACCAGAGATAGTGGGCGCAGGTGAGAAGGGAAGGGGCAACCAAGCATGGCGCGGATGGCGCCAAAGCAAGGCGGCAGCGTGGCTTCAGGGGCCCTGAGCCCCTCCCTCCCGCAGGTCCCGGCGCCCTCCGGGCCCTTTGCGCTCTCCAGGACACAGACTCACCACATAAGCCATCCCTTTTCCAGGGAAGGGATCCAGACACTGGCTCATGGGATTCACCCCGCCCCGCTCCAGAATCCGCCCCCGAGGCCGCCTCCGCCACCCACTCCGTCTCCGCCTCCGCCTCAGATCCATGCCTAGCCTGGGTCCAGGGAAGAGTGTAAGCCCGGATGGAGCTTTCGCGGCTCCACAGCGCTGGCACAGAAGACGGGAACACTGTCAACCACCAGAGATAATCGTCCCCTCCCCATCTCCCGACATACCCCGCAAAGCCGCGCGCGTCTTTCGAAAGTCAAGGGTGGTCAACGGCTTCGAATGGGACGGGAGCGGAGGCGGCACACAGCGTAGGGGCCAAGGTTATGACGGCGTCCACTGCGCCTGCGCGGGCAGGGGTGGCGCCATTTTTCTCCTTCACTGCAACTAAACTGAGCTAGGATCCTTGCGCAGGCTCTGTGATGGTCAATCAAACCTTGCATTCACAGCCTTTTGTAGGGAGCGCCAGACCTAGAGATCTAATGGGGCCGCTGTCAGCCTAGTCCATACCGTACGCAGTTTATTCATCTGTAAAATGGAAATATTAACAGCACCTACCTATTAGGGCCGTGGTGACACCCCGTCCGATGTCAGCTTCCTAGCAGGGGCTCGCCCCGTGGCGGGGGTCCCAGACCTCTGCCTAGGGTCAGGCTTTCACAGGCAGGATCACAAAGGAAACACCCCCTATTGCAAGGCAGGTCCGTGCAACAAGGTTTTCTGAAGCTCCTACTACGTGTCAGGCGCTGTGCCAGGGCGTACCTGGGACCCAGAGAAAGGTCCGAGGCAGCCGTTGGCGCCAATCTAAACTCCCCCCAAACTTGTAACCCAGTGAGATTCGAGGACCCCCAGTTGTTAGCTTGAGGGGGAAAAGCCCCAAGCTAGACCCCATCACAGGAGAGTCTCCCTGAGGGAACGCCCAACCTCAGCTCCTCAGACTAACCTAGACCTTAGAGTAGTTTAGGTGGGGAGGTCCAATCCCATCAGTGTTAGTATCTCTTTTGGTCCCAACGTTTCTCCCCTTAGGCCAAAGTCCTTTACTGAGGCAGCCCTGCCTCTGGCTGGTACTTTTCCTTCTGTGTCCCTGGTAAAGCAGCCCCTCCTGGTTATTCCTGGCTGGGACCCCTCATTTTCTCTGTTACCCTTGTAAAGCCAGTCAACTATCATCTCATCCTCAGTTACCCTAGAAAGGAATTTAAGGTTCCCAACTTTAATGGCTCTTTGGAGATTTTCATCTAAGCAGTGAGACCCCCAGGGGTCTGTGAGGAGAGCAGCCTGTGTGGGGACATTAGGGGGGGCTTGTGGCATAGAGCTCTGGGAGGAGGCCTGATAATGC
>NW_025392771.1:0-3774 GCF_016433145.1 Gracilinanus agilis
GATCAGATTAATTTACCTAGAGAAGCTCTAATTCAATGTAAGAAGTGTACCTTAGAGGCATGAAAAAAGAATCCCAGTAACTAAGAAAATGTCCACTGGTTTGCCCCAGATTAGACAAGGCCCAGAGGAAAGATACTCAGATTTTAGAAAACCTTTAAATTAGGAAGTAAAAAAATAAACAATTGATGAATATGCAATCCAGATAATAATAATCAAAAAGTTTGCCTATGACAATGCCAGTGAGGTGTGTCCAGAGCATGCTTCAAAATGTTAAAAAATCTGGGACTATTAAAGACTATGTGAAAGCTTGTGAGAACTTTACTGCAGGATAAAAGCAGGGTATAGTCATCATGACAGCCCTGAAAGATAAAACATATTCTGAAATGATTAAGGGCTGAAAGGCTATACAAAACTCTTGTTCCAATTCCCCTAACACTTTGTGTCCCAGATGTGAGAAAGGTTACCATTGGAAGAAAACTTGTAATTCCAAATTCCTTCAAAATGGTTACAAATGACCTGCTAAGAGATTTCAGGGAAGATGGCCAACCACCAGCCCCAACAATGACAATATTTAATCCAAGAATTCATTGTAGTTTAGCCAGTTCCTTGCTAGAGTTAACCAATTTCCTGAACGATAAACATTTTTTTCTCCAGATTTCTTTAGCCACATGAGATATGATTTATTGGTCTTTTGATAGGATGTCTTATATTAGAAAAAGAGTGAAATGCCCGGGAAATATGTCTTTGATGAGTCTTTGTGTCTATACATTGTGTTTGTGTTTCTGATCTGTTTGTAATTTAAGTTTTATAGTTTTGTTTGTCAGTGATCACAATGGAATTTTGGAGAAAATAAATCTCTCTCCTTCTTATTCATTCTGGAGGAATGGGAAAGACAGACAGAGGAGATTGAAAAATTCAAAAAAATAACATCTCTAATGGATTTCTGAGTGTTTTAAACTCTAAGTGAATTCAGTTGATTAAAAGAAATCATATTCTCAGCTCTCATTAAGGTGAGAATCAACAAGATAATTTGTCTACATTTCTTCTTCCATTTCTTACTGGCCATAAGAAAGGGAACACAGAAATCATAAGACAATAAAAGGGGGACAGATTTAATCCCACCACCAAATTCTATCAACAGTTTAAATACTGAGGTATATATTTAATCAAAATTACCAAGGATTCTAAATGCAATCAAAGAAAAATTTTATTCAGATAGAAAAACAATGATTCTGAACTGTGTACTGAAGTAAACAAGTGCAATTTAAAACTTTCTTAGCTGATCAGGACCATCAGTTTTGAATAGCTATTGATGCTGTAGTATAAGTTTATTGACTACCAGTTGGAAAATGGAATTTCAGTCAATTTGAAATGTGTCCAAAATTTATATTGAAAAGATATCTATTAAGATTTGCAGTGTGTGAACTATAGATTTAAATATGAAAGAATAATTGGTAAACGTAGGAAGAAACATTGTTAAGAGGGTTTTAATCAGGGACAATTTGGATTCAGTGAAATTTAAATTAATATTCATTTGGAAGTGATAAATCATCAAGGTTTTAAAATAATCATGCAAATTTTGTAAATTCAATAATTAAAACGTTAAAGAGCACAGCCACTCAAGAAGCGGCTACAGCCTTGGACATGTTTAAAAAATAATTTAATCCCTTCTACACATAGGAGGCAGAGCCTCTGACTAGAATTATTTTCAGAAACAGGGAAGAATAGTAATTATTAGAGCAATTTAAATCTATGCTTTAAGGCACCAGATCCTAGTCAAATTACATCTTCTATGTTCACTCTTTCTCTAGTCCTTAAAGGTTAATTGAATAGATTGTATTCTTATAATATTGCTCATTAGTAGTGTTGTGAGGAAGATTAGGTAGTAGTAATTAAAGTATTAAGGTTGAACCTAGCAGGAAGGCTGGAGCATTCCAAGATGGAATGAAGGGGCAGGAAGGAGTGGCTTGTGCTCTGAGAGAGACTCCATTAGTGGTTGGTAATAACTGCTGTTAGCCCTGGGAGATCTCAGAGTAAAAGACACCCTGCATCCTGATTTCCCTGGGATCCTGAGTGGTGGTAATTTCCAGCAAGAGGACAAGACCTACAGAGAAGCACCAAGAAGAGGAGAAGCTTGGGATCTGGTGGACAGCATCTCGAGCATTCTCTTTTCACTTGGATTCCTTGGACCACCTAAGCTTTTGGCATCAAGAGATCATCCGTGGATTACAGCGAGAAACCCCAAAGCCACCCTCAGACCCATTTGCTGTGCTGCTCAAATCTGGCTGGTACCAGGTTTGAGGCCTTCACAGTGACTCCTGCACTGCTCCTTTGGCCCTGTCAGCTTAGATCACTAAGATTAGATTAGAATAAGTCCTCCCCTTGCCCTGTGTTTTTGCCGTTTAGGTCTTAAGTATAGAAATCCCTTTCCCACATTTATTTTAGTTGTACATAATTAAAACCATTAAAACTTTTACCTTGCCTGTTGGTTTCAAAGTCTCTGTCCTAGGGAGAGCCAGGTGGCAGTTGAGACCAACTGCTCCATTAGCTTCTCCTTTATAAATTTGGAAGCTATACCGTTTAGTGTATATATATATATTTAGTATTGATATGTCTTCAGTGTTCATATTGCCTTGTATTAGGATGTGTAGTTACCTTCCCTATCTCTTTTAACCTTATCTCTTTTTACTTTGGCTCTGTCAGAGATCATGATAGAAACCCCCGCCTTCTTTTTCTCATTTGAAGCTCAATAGATTTTGCTCCATCCTCTCATTTTCACTCTACGTATGTCTGTCTGTTTCATGTGTTTTCCTTGTAGACAACATATTTTGTTTGATTTTGTTTCCTAATCCACTCTGCTTTTTGCTTCTGTTTTATGGGCGACTTCATCCCATTCACATTCAGAGTTATAATTATCAACTGTATATTCCCAGACATTTTGATTCTCCTTGTTCTGTCCTTTCTTATTTCACTGTTTCCTTCTTACCTGAAGTCAAAAAATGTCATATTCCTTTCCCTCCTTTTGCTATAATCAAAGCAAAGTGATATAATAATTATAATAATTATATCACATCTTTCAATGAATTTTAATGCATCCATTACGGGGCTTCCTGGGATCTAATCCTCCCAAGACACTAACCTTGGACTCACCCTAATTATTCCTGGGGGACAGAAGGCCTCCAACCTTCTGAAGTTCTGTATTTTGTCTCCAACATTTCAGACAACTACCTTCCCATTCATCTTAATTGATACTCTTCCCAACTTTCCCAACCTGCTTCCTCAGGGAAGACAGGAAATGCACTAATCAGAGGTCATCACTCAGAAACAGGTGAGGAATAGGACCTTCACCTCGGGACTTGGCATAAGATGTCCTTCTATCTCTCCCAGAAATTAAGCCATCCACTAAGCCTCATGCCCATTCAGAGTCCGGCTTCCCCACATAAAAGAGTCACACAATCAGGCACACTGCACAGACACACTGCTCAACTCTGGAGAGTCGTCACGAAATCTGAGAGAGAACTTCCCCTGTCCCTGTGATCCTCAGGGGGTCACATACTGAGGACGAGGCCCCAAATGTTGGGGTCCGATTGTATGACTACCAAAGGAGCACACAGAGACAATGCGATTCAAGCAAGGAGAAGTCTTTATTCGTAGCTAGCTAGGGGAGCTCCAAGGCAGCACATTCAGAGTAGAGTTTAAATACATTTTTGAAGCTTTGATCTGGTGCCTATGAGGTAACAAGGCTTTACCCTAGAGATGAAAGGACTCATGTCT
>NW_025392772.1:0-3523 GCF_016433145.1 Gracilinanus agilis
TATAATGACCAGCTGTGAAAGACTTACCTATTCTGATTAATACAATGATGAAAGGTGCAAATTGTAATGGTGAGGAACCAGGGATGTTGGTTATTATTATTAAAATGTAACCAAATTGTTTGTGGGTCCACACTGGGTTGAAGGAGAGACAGGACCAACCAGGATAAGGAGAGAAGGTTCACTGCCAAGCTTTTAACTGACACAGGAATGGCAGTTGGCCAAATGGTCACCCAGCTCACCCAGGCCAGAGCCTATGGAACCAGCAGGCAAAAGTAAAGTTTATACAGTTTAATTGAGGGAAATAATAATTGAAGGATGGGAAGAAGGGATTCTATACTTAAAACCTAAGGGCAAACCACAGGGGCAGGGAAGGACTTAACTACACTATCCTGTTGACCTAAGCCAGGCAGGGCCCAAAGGAAGCAGCACTGAAGTCACAGGAAAAGCTTCTTCAAGCCTGGTTCAAGCCAGGTTTGGTCAGCTCAGCTAAAGGGCCTGAGGGTGGCTTTGGAGTCTCACAGTAAATCCAAGGATGGTCACAGGATGCCAAGAGCCAACTCCACCAGGTGATCCAAGGTACCCAGGCAGGGAGAGTGAGTTTGAAATGCTGTCCACCAGATCCCAAACCCCTTCCCCTCTTGGTGCAGCTCTGCAGGTCTGTTGTCCACTTGCTGAAAGCCTTCACCTCTCAGGATCCCAGGGAATCTGGATGCAGTTTTTCCCTAACTCTGAGATCTCCCAGGGTTGGCAACAGTTATGTCCCAACCACTAATGGAGTCTCTCTCAGAGCACAAGCCCCGCTTCCTGCTCCTTCATTCCATCTTGGAATCCTCCAGCCCTTCCTGCTAGGTCCAACACTAATAATAAATTAATAACTAAGTAACTCTCACAACAAAATCCATGATGAAAATGCTATTCACCTCCAGAAAGAGAACTGATGAACTGGGTATGAATTAAAATATCATGTTTTCACTTTATTTTTCTTGTTTTTGTGTTTTTTGTTTTTGTGATGTGAGTAAAATGCAAATGTTTTGCACAATTTCACATGAATAATTGATATTACATGACTTACCTTCTCAATGGGTGGAAGAGAGTCTTGAGGGAGGGAGAGAATTCAGAACTCAAAATAATTTTTAAAAGAATGTTATCAGGGCCAGCAGGGTAGCTCAGTGGATTGAGAGTCAGGCCTAGAGACGGGAGGTCCTAGGTTCAAATCTGGCCTCAGACACTTCCTAGCTGTGTGACCCTGGGCAAGTCACTTGACCCCCATTGCCTACCCTTACCACTCTTCTACCTATAAGTCAATGCACAGAAGTTAAGGGTTTAAAAAAAATTTTAAAAAAAGAATGTTATCAATAAATATTCTAAAATAATTTTGGTAACGAGAATAATTTCAAGAAGTTAAAAAGCACTCCTTACTTGAGCTCCTAGATCTACCTGCTTTCATAAATTATTCAGTTTAATTTAATGAAGAGATCAATTGTTTATAAATAAATGGATGTTTCTAAATGGTTTACTGAAAACAAAGAGAAAATGGGGCAGTGAATAGAAAACTAGCCTGGGAGTCAGGAAGCACTGAGTTCAAATTCATCCTCAGAAACTTACTAGCTGTGTGATGCAGGGCAAAGTCACTTAACTTGCCTCAGTTTCTTTATCCCTAATATGAGATGATGTGATAAATGGTTTTCATGAGGATCAAATGAGTTGATATTTGAAAAAGGCTTTGCAATATGGGCTGGCAGTAGGCAATAAGGAATAGCAATAGGAACAGGACCCTCAGACTCTGAAATCTTGTATTTCTCACTAATTAGCACTAGTTAAACATCAACTGCAACACATGCAGCTTCAGCATTAATCAAACATGAATTGTAGATTGTTTAATCATCTGCTCTGTGTACCAGATCAGCAACGTTCTATGCTAGGCATCAGCTTTGTACCCATTCTGTTTTGTTAATTGTATAATGGGGAATAACCAGGGTTGTTGCCTTAAATATTGTTTTGTGGGCTCAGTGGATGTGAGAGAGACAGGAATGACAGAAGGCAGGACCAAACAAGGTAGGGAGACCGGGTTTAACTGCTAAGGAAGTATCTGTTAACAGAAGGGGCAGTTACGCCCTAATTGTCACTCTGCACCTTCTAGGCAAGGGGCCTATGGAGACTAGCAGGCAAAAGGCAAGAGTTTAAACAATTTTAATTAAAGAAACAATACTAAAAGATGGGAATAGGGGTTTCTACACTTTCAGACTAAGGGCAAACCACAGGGTCAGGGGAGGGACTTAACTACTCTCATCTAAGACCTAAGCCAGGCAGGGCCCAGAGAATAGCAGGACTGAAGTGGGGATCCTCACAGCAGAGTCCAGAGATGCTATCAGGATGCCAGGAGCCAACACCTTCAGAACTGATGATCCAAAGTAGCCCAGTAGGGAGAGGAAGTCTGCAAGCTGTCCACCAGATCACAGGCCACTTCCCTACTCAGTGCTGTCTTGCAGGATTGATTTCCTCTGCTTTCATCCTTCACCACTCTCCAAGATCCCAGGGAATCAGGGTACAACTCCACTATCTCTGAGGTCTCCCAGGGCCAGTTACAGCTTGTCCCAACCACCATGGAGTCTGTCTCAGAGAGCAAGCCACTTCCTGCTTCCCCATTCCATGTGCAATTCTCCAGCCCTTCCTGTTAGGTCTCCTAAATGATAACTAAGTAATCTTCCTCACAACAATTGCTTATACTGTTCTTAGAAATAATTAATTACCTATAATGATCCACCAAAGCATTCTATCCCCTCCCCATGTTCCCACTCTGGAAGGGCATCAAGACCTCTCCTTGACAAATGATGGCAAGGTGGGCAATGGAGGAACCTCCACCTGAATTTGGAAAGGGAGATGCTAAGCTCCCAGGCCCCCCAAAATATGCCAACCCAGATCCACAGGGTATGGTAGCTCCACTCCTTGGGGTAGTAGGAGCTACTCCACCCTATCAGCTCCAAAGAGGCTTTGCTACTAGCCCCTGGGCTTATCCCTCAGCCCTAGAGCTACCTGATTAGCCCTCAGCTATTCCACCTGCTGTTATACCACCACAAACTGCCTCTTCTTCAAACAAAGTCCTTTTCTTACTTCTGCACTGAACAGAGTTTGAGTCTCCTATTCTTTGGGAGAGACCCTGCTACAGACTTGGGCGTGTTTCTCGCACATCAAATGCTATCATAATTATCATTCTTACTATTAGTATTCCTATTGGTTTTGAAGGGCTCATTTCCAATTCTCTCCTCTTCAATCTCATCCTTATCTTCCCCAACCTGTACCCCAGGAAAGCCTACTGTGCCTGGGATTTAGCAATGGTAAATGAGGCTGGAGGTAACAAGTTGAAACCAGAGGTTGGAGGGCTCTAATTGCCAGACTAAGAAATGTAGAAGGGAAAACAAGGTAATATGGGATAGAGATATAAGGGTTCAAGTGGAACCTCTCTTCATTCAGTTCAATTCAGCAAACATCTGAAGTACCTTCTGTGTTCAAAGCATTCCATTAG
>NW_025392773.1:0-2905 GCF_016433145.1 Gracilinanus agilis
AGGCCTTACCCTGGAAGTGTAATTGGGTTCCACTCATGCATGTTCTTCTTATGGGTAAAGGCAGATGAGGACTCACACTGAGGCCAGAGAGATTTAGTGCTGGGAGGCTACAGCCTGGGCTGGGGCTTGGGAGTGTCCAGTTTGGCACTTGGAGGACTAGGATAGCTTTGACCAGGGACCAGATTTCCAGACAAATGTAGAAGAAAATAAAGAGGCTGACTGTGACAAGGGAAAGATGAAATGACTGAGGAACCAAAGTTCTGATCTTCTGAGCACATCCATTTATGAAAGCAATGTATTCCAAACTACCTGACTAATCAGGACCTGGCTTAGGGCTGGACCTCAAAATTGGGGGGAAAGTGATTTATATACTTTCAAACAGATGAATGAAAAGGAAACAATCCAATATTATTCTAATTGGAGAAAATATTAGGGGCTTTCCAAGGTGGAAGGGGGAAGAGTGAACAGATGGAGTTCCCTGAAAAAAGGCTCCCACTTCTTCCCCATATCTGTAAACAAATCAAAGGAACGTGGAAACAATAACCAAACTGACCAATATGAACCTAGTTTGAAGATAAGACACAGTGAATGCCTGAGACTTACAATTGGGAGAAAAGTCCTTCCATCAGTCTCAGGATCTGACTGTGTTTCTGGTCAATCTAATCATGGGCCTTCCCTGTATTTTGAATAATATTTTATTTGCTCCCTAATAACATGTAAAAGCAATTTCTAACATTCATTTTTTTAAATATTCGAGTTCCAAATTTTGTCCTTCTCTCTCTTCCCCCTCCCCAAGAGAGCAAGCAATCTGATCTAGGCTTTATGTGTGCAATCATGTAAGATATTTTTCCATATTAGTCATTTTGTGGAAGAAATCTCAAACAAAAAAAAAGAAGAAAAAGGAAAATATGTTTTGGTCTTAATCCAGAGTCCATCAGTTCTTTCTCTGAAAGAAAAGGATTTTTCTCATCAAGACTTCTTTGGGATTGTCTTAGAACACTGAATTGCTGAGAACAGCTGAGTCATTCACAGCTACTGACTGTACAATGTTGCTGTGATAATATAAAATGTTCTCCTGGTTCTGCTCATACTTTGCATTAGTTCATGGAAGTCATCCCAGGTTTCTCTGAAATGATCCTGCTTGTTATTTCTCATAGCCCAATACGGTGATATTATAATCACATACCACAACTGTATGAAATTACCAAGAAAATTTGACCAGCCCAGGAAGCTAATAGGATTACATGCAATTAAATATAGTACTTTTCCTCTTTTTGTGATGATGGGAAAGGAGGAGAAGCCAGAGGAGATCAGAGTAATGGATAAAGAAATGGTGGGTATGAGTTCTAGTGCAAAATAGATATAACAAATGGTAAATCAGAATAATATTGATGGAATTATTCAGTTATGTAAACAATGCTTTGAGGTAAAGGAAGCTAAACCCGAGGTTCTATTTGGGTTTAAACAGAGGTCTGAAAGGAATAAGAGTAAATGGCTTTGAAATTCAGTTGTTTACATCCTGAAAGGTTACTAAAGGACTTAGTTATTTGGGAGTTGTGGAGTTCAAACTAAAGTTTGTTGAAAATAATTTATTATGAAGATTTTGGTACATGCTAAATTTTAAATTGTTTAGTAAAGAGAGATATGAGACAAGTTTGTTAAGTCATAAAAACCTAAATCCAGGCAGGCAGCCTTAGAGTAAATTGCTCATAAATGTTTCCTTGCAAACAGGAAGGAGAAAGAGAGAAATACTTTTAATTGTTCCACTTTGATACTTAGGAACTGATATAGCAACACAGTACATAAGTAAGATCTTAAAGAGTTTCAAGATGAGTACTTATTTTCATTGTATACTTCAGAGGTTTTAAGGAGATGTTCAAGCAAGTAAAAGTTGATAGAAAAGTCATGGATATCTTGTAAAACAGTTTTTTGTTTTTTAGCAATATAGTTGTTATAGGGGTGCACTCAGGCATTCAGTGAGTGGGGGGGGGGTCTGTCTGAGATCCTCTGGGCTTAGACTATCAAGGTATGGCCAGAGGTGTATCTCTTTTGTCATTAGGGCAGGAAGGGGGAAGGGAGGTTCTCTGTTCACAGCCTGCCTGAGTTAAGGGGAGTTTCCTTATTCACAAGCTACCCCCAGCCCCCAATGTTTCCCAGCTCTGCCTTCCTTATCTCCCCCTATGATAAGCCTAAAATGAATATTTACCTTCTTGAGGAATGTTTGCCTATGTTTACCTCCTTCACAATATTTGCCTACTTAATGAATATTTGACCCTGAAACCCCCCTCCCCAGATGCTTCCTGACCACCTGTCCCTGACACCACCTTGATAATTATGTATGTACCAACCCCCTTCCCCAAACATTTCTATGTAAACCCTTGACTAAGAATTCCAAGGGGTCAGTTCAGGCACACCTCTTTGCTTAGGGACCCTCGCAATTATTGCTGGTAAAGAATGAGCCTCTTCTTGCATATTGCATTGTCAGTGTGATTCTTCCTCCAGCCACGATTGGACCTGGGTTAGGTATTAAAATTTGGGTACAACAGCTCGAGCTAGGGTCTCCCATCTAAAGTTGGTGAGTGACCCTGAGCTGTGCCTGGGCTTGAGTTTTATAGAGTAGTAGTCAGCAGGGGGCAGGGTAGGGAAATGTCTTTAGGTTGGCAAATCCTACAGATAAGGGGAATGTCTGTAGGTGTGTAAATGGAATTAGCTCAGGCCCATTCATAGTAAACTCTACCTACCCGAGATGATGTCATCCTCGCCTCCCTTAGTGGAGAGGGGAGACGAGTGACCCCCACGTGACATAAGTAACAAATCAAGAACAAGGGACGGCCCTTTGGCCAGTCCAAATCAGTGTAGAAGCTGCCATTTGTCCATTTGAATTAGAGGTGGACCCCCAGGAAGT
>NW_025392774.1:0-3686 GCF_016433145.1 Gracilinanus agilis
GGGGGGGGTAGCCTCTATCTGGTCAGTATAACCTGGCTGAGGTCTGGCTTGATGCGCAAGACTCAGGGAGGGTGTCCCAATGTTTAGGTCTCAGGATGAACTCAGGAGACCCAGGACAAGGCTGCATGGAGCTGAGGGTGCTCGTCCCCGGGGCTGTGCATGCAGGGCTTGTCAGCCACTGGAGTCCCCTCTGCTGACTCTTCATGGCTCCTTGGGGTCCATTTTTGTCACTTTCTGGAGGTGTGACCTCAAGTACATCATGGAACTGCCTAGGCTGGAAGAGAGAGAGAGAGAGAGAGAGAGAGAGAGAGAGAGAGAGAGAGAGGCAGAGGCAGAGGCAGAGACACAGAGAGAGGGATGAAAACAGACAGAGATACAAAGGGAGCCCTGACAGGCTCGTGGCAGTTGAGGATGTGGGTAAGGCTGGGGCCAGGCATGATATTGGGCCTGGGCTGGCAGGGGAGGTTTTTGTGCCACGTCCTCACTGAATGCTTCACTGAGTATTGGCACCACCACTGCTATAATATGACAGACAGTAATAATCGGCTTCATCCTCAGGCTGGACATTATTGATGGACAGGAATCTATTGGCCCCAGAGACAGAGCCTGAGAAGCGCTCAGGGAGCCCATCAGCCCTGCTTGTACCTCCACTGCTGGTGACATACAAGATGTTCTGAGGGGCCTTTCCTGGGCTCTGCTGGTGCCAACCAACAGCATAACCACTGAGCTCACCACTCAGGGTGCAGGCGAGTCTGGCTCTGTAGACAATGGATTCCTGTGTATCGTGAGATCACTAAACGCTTGACAGATCTGTCCAGGAATACAGAACCAGAACCTCTGAAACTAAAGCCTGAACATCGTGTAGCCTTAAATAGACCCCAAGAAGCCATCCTATTTGCACCTGTGTTAGAAATTCCAGACTAGGAGAAACCTTTTCAGTTATTTGTCAACAAAACAAAAGGTATATCTTCTGGTGCGATGACACAGACTCTAGGACAGAGTTATCATCCATTTGGATACTGCAGTTGTCAGCTTGATCCAGTAGCTGTGGGGACAGCGCCCTGTCTAAAAGGGGTAGCAGCAGTGGCTGTGTTAGTCCAGAAGTCAGCTGATCTGGTTCTGGTATGTCCATTAATGGTTTATTGTTCACAGCAGATGGAAGCACTAATGAGGAAGTTTCGTACTCCAGCATATTCAGACCAATGAAGGAGATAAAAGCAGGCCTCCTGGAGGAGAAAAGATCAATCCTCCTCCTCCTCCTCCTGTGCTCCAAGAAGACCCTAAAGGAGCAACCCTCTATGTCACTGGGGAACCTGTACCCCCGCACCCTCTCTACCCTTCCCCACACACTCCCCACCTTCTCCATTCCTTTTTCCAGATCCCCCATCTTCACCATCGGCACCCCCATTAAGCCCTTTGTACCCCCCTCTACCAACAGGGGTCCCTTCCACAACTAACCCGCCTCATACTGGGCACCCCTTATCCTTATACTCCAAATCTCAGTCAGCCTAAAAGGAAAACAGCTGTGACCTCCCACCTGCCCTCACATCAGGTAGGACCTGGGCTGGGTGCGGATTTATTGCCATTCTTGGAGAAGCTGAGCTTGTTTCAGCAGCAGGTTTCCAAGCAAAGAGAGAAATTCTGTGTAGGAAGGAAAGGGATTAAAAAGTTCCTTTCCAGGGTCAAAAATCCTCAGCAGAGGACATAGACAAATATCTGTTCAATGGATTATCTTCTTTCTTCTTTGGATGGGCCCCCAAGGGGGAAGGAGAAAAACTCAGATCAGAAAAAGGGAGATCTAAAATTTGAGACATTTTCACTTAAGATTAAATTTAAGGATGGTTGTATGCCATGATGTAATTTCATTTATGGTGATCATTGTTTGTCAGTTAATGTGAAATGTTAGCCAGATTTTACGAAGCACAGAAACTCATGGTTACAAGTTTATTTTGTAATGGTTTCCGTGAATTTGAGAATGGTTTGAAGGTTATTTATAGCCAGCTTGTCACCTAGAAGGAGTTTTATTTTTCAAAGGCAAAAAGCTGTTCTGGCTAATTTGTTTTCGTAAGATCTATAAGTACAAAATTCACTTAAGGTAAGGTTGTAGTGTATTATGGAGAACTCTTTCTAAGATTTAATTTTGGATTTTAAAAAGAGATGTTTTTTTCATGTATTGTCTAAAAATAGCAACAACTGATTATTTCATAGCATTGAGATTTTGGGAGTTCAAATTCAGTGATCTGTAAAAGTGAATTTTTACACAGGTATTTTGAATTTGGTGTTTTGACGATACAGTGTTGTACTTGATTGGGATTTATGAATTATTTGTAATAGATATGATATGAATTGAAGGGATTTACAAGTATTCAAATATAATTTGTTATGATGGTATATTGGGTGTGTATAAATTGTATGAATGTGTACGGGATAGAAAGTTAATTTTTATGCAAATTGTATATAATTAATTGGCAAAGGAAATGTTACCAGTTCTGAAATCAATTAGGACTCAGTAGTAGATTATTATATAGTTAAGAGCAGTCATCTCTCCTCTATAGTAAAAGTTAGGAGGAGAAGCCAAATGAGGTGTGAGAGAGAGTTAATGACTATAGGTATAAGAATGCTAGTTCAGAATTTGAAAGAAATATTTAATCAGGTATGCAGAATTGTCCTAAGGTATAAAGAGGCAAGACTAGAGGTTTTATTCTGCTGTGAGCAGAGGTTTGTAAGGAAAATTGATGAGTAGGAAACATTGTTAAGGGACTTTAATCAAAGTAAATTTGGAAGTTGTGAAGCTTTTAATTAATATTCAATTGGAAGTGATAATCCGAGTTTTAAAATAATTGTGCAAATGTTATAAGTATAGTAACTAAAGAGTTAAAAGGGCATGGGAAGATTTCAAGCTGTGCAGCCCTCAGAAAAAAACTGCTTGGCCTTGGATTTATTTCAAAAATAATTTAACACCTTCTTCATCCAGGAAGGAGAACATAGTACTTATATTTGTCCCACATCGATATTTAGGAACCGAAATACCAACACAGGACCTGAGTATGTACTCAAAGAACGGACAACAGATAAGCATCTTTTAACTGTATAATTCCAATATTTTAAGGAGCTGTTCAAGCAAGTAAAAGTTGCCAACTGTGTCCACCGGGCGGCTTGTTTGAAGCTGTGGAATCTGAATGCAAACTTTCCATGTCCAAAATGATAAAATGTGTTGAGTAATATATAGCCGATGAGTTACCTCATACCAACCTTGAGAGTGTAACTTGAGAGACCCCCAGATGCTAGTTGATATTTGGATTCAATATTGACCTGTTTTAACATATATATTGCACACAGTAGACAAGAAGCAGGCAGGACTTTAAAAATGGCCCATGTGTGAACAATGACTGCTCACAATTTTATGACTGTTGTGTGAATTACTGCTAATATGACCTAAAATTTATAACTGATGAGCGCTATACTAAAGACGCAGTGTTTATACCCAATGGAATGTTTATTTTTATGATGGTAAAAGCAAATCAAAGAAGGCGAAGGGGTATGTTGTATGTGAATGCAGAGGAAGGAGGGCCTTTGATCTGGGGTCCATAAAGCTTGCATATGTAGATTTGTAAAGAGTAAGGGAGAGAGGGAGATGGAGATGGAGAGAGAGAGAGAGAGAGAGAGAGAGAGAGAGAGAGAGAGAG
>NW_025392775.1:0-6305 GCF_016433145.1 Gracilinanus agilis
TCCTTTTATATATTCATCTTTAGAACTCAACTCCTCTTTCCTCCTCATTTATTTGCTTAGTTTGGGGGAATTCTAGTATTACCCATGGAATTTTCTTTCTTGTGAAAAATTGTCCTAATTTCAAATAATTACTTTTTGTCCAAGGCACTTTTTTTTGGTTAGGATTCAAGGGAAGAAGCAGAGATGAAATGTTTTTTTGGCCATTCGTGTAGCCATAATAATAGTTTAACTATATGAGAGAAGAGTTTGACATTCTATGATAGGCAATTTGATAGAAAGCTGGTCTTGGAGTCTTTAAAGGCTCCATTCAATGATGAACAGATGATTTCAGAAAGAGCTGGAAAGACCTGGATGAACTGATGCAGAGGGAAGTAAGCAAAACCAGGAAAACATTGTACCCAGTAACTACAATATTGTAGAATGATCAACTGTCATGAACTTGGCTACTGTCAACAATACAATGATCCAGGACAATTCTGAAGGACTTATGACGAAGAATGCTGTCTGCTTCCAGAGAAAGAACTGTTAGAGCAGGAATGCAGATGAAAGCATGTGATTTTCAATTTGTTTATTTGGGTGTGTATTTGGGGGTTTTGATTTGATAAAATTATTCACTTTCAGAAATGAATATTATATGTAAATATGTTTTGTGTACTCAGATTGAATTGCTTGCCAGCTCTGGATTAGGGGGAGAGAAGGAGAGAAGGAGGGAATTTGGATCATAAAACTTTGGAAAACTTATGTGGAAATTTGTTATTACATGTAATTGGTAAAAATAAAAAATAAAAAAAAGTCTCCATTCAAGTCCTGCCTTCTCAAGTCATGTTGACTGTGAGACCTTGGGTAACTCACTTAACCTCTTAATGAGATAATAGAAGTAGTTATTGTAATAAAAATGATAGGCAGCACTTATATAGCTCTTACTATCTTATTTAATCCTTACAACAACCTTGTGATGTATCAGTTGTCCTTATCCTCATTTTATAGACAAAGAAAATGAGACTTGTCCAGAATTACAAAACTTGTAAGCTTCCTGACTTTGGTTCAGGGCTCTATCTACCACTCCATATAGCTGCCTCTAGTCAGCTCTCTAAATGTGCAAATTGCAGAGAAGATAATGACTTGCACTGGCAAGAGTTTCCTCATTTGAGACTTCTCTGTGTCAGTGAACTTCACAGTCCCTCTGTTCCTGCTCTGGTCAGGTCACATCTGGAGTAGTGGGTTCAATTCTAGACATGAAGATGAACACTGTCAGAAAGACCTGGATTCCGGGCTCTTTGTGGTGCAAAAAATTGGAAAACGAGGGGATGCCCTTCAATTGGGGAATGGTTAAACAAATTGTAGTATCTGTTGGTGTTGAAATACTGTTGCACTAAAAGGAATAATGAACTGGAGGAATTCCATGGAATGACTTCCAGGAATTGATGCAGAGTGAAAGGAGGAGAACCAGGAGAACTTTATACACAGAGACAGATACACTGTGGCACAATTGAATGTAATGGATTTCTCTACTAGCAGCAATACAATGATCCAAGACATTTCTGAGGGACCTATGAGAAAGAACACTACCNTACAATGATCCAAGACATTTCTGAGGGACCTATGAGAAAGAACACTACCTGCATTGAAATAAGTGAGTTATTTCAACATCCAGAGAAAGGACTGTGGGAGCAGAAATGCAGAAGAAAAACAACTGCTTGATCACATGGGTTGATGGGGATATGATTGGGGATGGAGACTCTAAATGATTACTCTGTTGCAAATATCAATAATATGGAAATAGGTCTTGATCAATGACACATGTAAAACCCAGTGGAATTGCGTGTTTGCTATGGGAGGTGGGTGGGAGGAGGGGAGGGAAAGAACATGAATCATGTAACAATGGAAAATTTTTCTTAATTAATAAAAAAATAAAATTTAAAAAAGATAGAAAGTAAAGTTTTTTTTTTAAAAAGGTAAGAAATAGAACATGGTATCCAAAATACTATGTGATTGAAGAAAGATTAACAATATACCTTGCAGAAAGGAGGAGTTTAATAAATATTGATTGAATTGGAAAAAAAACAAAACTTGTTGTGACAAAGTACTTAACTTCCTTTCCAAACCCTTGGCTACTCTCTAACATTGAGTTTCAGGGTAAGTATAGAGCCATTAGTAGAGAATGTTCCTGTTGTTGGGGTTTCCTTTATGGAAGGAGAATCAGGAGAGGAGAGGTGGCAGAAGAAGGAGAGGTTAATATGGACTGATAGCAGTAATCCATTCTTCTTCTTTTTGGGCCAAATTTGGTTGATTTCTTCCATTATCCAAATACTTGTACGCACACAGTACATAATTTGAAAACATATATTTGGCAGCCATCCCTTCAGGGGGTCTTGTTGGAAAGGACCCAAGGTTACCCTTAGGTCTTAATAGCCCTTAGTCAAAGATCCAGGATCTTGACGGAAAAAGAGAGGATAGCTTGGAAATAAATTCAAGAGATTCACTCAAGATGGGGTGCTGAATAAAATCTAGACTGAACACAAAGGAGTCCTGTGCTGGTACTAGGCACACAAGGTTGAATATGCTGGCCGGCCACACAGGGGTTTTCAAATCTTATTTGGGGACACCAGATATGTTTACCTTAAATAAAGGAGACTTCCAAACAGCAATGACAGTTCAGGAAATCACCATACAACTGGGGAGTGCAGGAGAGCCTACCTAGAGTTGAAAGGAGTGGGGACTTAAATCACTTTCACTAGGGAAGAGTGATTAGGAGGAGATGGCAAGGGGAGGAATGGTTAAAATCTGGTGAGACTTTAAGTGTAATGAAGGTCTGCCTGATCATATCAAGGACTCTAGATAAAGTGAATTTCCAGAGATATCATGAGACCTGCTGCAACATGAGGTCAGTGAGGCCAAGGTAGCCCCTTCCGAAATTGTATTTCAGAGTCTCAATCCCTGTGGACATGTGGGTTTATGAGTGTATGTATGGTATTACTTAGGAGAATCAGGAGAGGTGACAGAGTAAGAAGAGTCAAAATGGACTAATAGCAGTAATCCATTCCCCCATTTCTTTTGTGAATTTTTCTCTAAAACATCCCTTTTTAAACCACACACACATATTATTATTTTTTTAAATCCATACCTTCCACTTTAGAATCAATACTATATATTGTTTTCAAGGCAGAAGAACTGTAAGGGCTAGGGGTTGAGTGACTTGCCTAGAGTCACACAGCTAAAAATTGTCTGGTGCTAGATTTGAACCCAGGACTTTCCATTTCTAGGCCTGGCTCCCAATCCATTGAGCCACCTCACTGCCCCCTTTGCCCATATTTTATAATGTCAGCATGCCTTGGTTTATGGTATATTTAGGGCAGTGGTGCTGAGATCACAGCTGTTAACTCCAACTTAATTAATGACTTCCAGAAATCAACCAGTGTTGTTGAGTTGGCAGCAGAGTTCTGAGCATCTCAGTCATGTCGTCAACAAGGTTGTCATGCATTCACATCTGCAGCTCACACATTCTAAATGAGGGTGGAAATGGGAGAGGGAACACATACAAAGTTTGCCTTTGGAGGATGGCGTAGATTTTATATAGAGATGCTGTCCTTCTAAATTTATCTGCAAACTCCCCTAGTCACTGACTCTAGTGCTTGGCTGTTCAGGAAGAGAGAATATTCAGAAGACAACTTGGCTAGTCTTCAGATCCTGATCTCTTGAAGACTTTTAAAGGTTGTTCAGTTTCCTCAGAAGAGAACTTGTTTTGACCCTGGTTTCCAGGTCCCTTGTGTTGTTTCCCTGCTTGATCTGGGTCCAGTTCTTCATAAAAGTCCTTCTTTGATGCCTTAGATTAGGAGGAAGGTCCTACCAAGATGCAGAATCAGGATTGGTGATAGACTGGTCCCTGCTCAAGAATTATCAATGTCTCCCTATAGCCTCCAGGATACATAACAGATTCCTCAACCTGATACTTATAAGCCCTCCTTAATCTGCTTATTACCTACCTTTTAAACTTAATTTCATATGATTCCCCTTCAGGTACTTTACATACTCAACTGGTCTACTACCCCAGAATATGCTATCTTCTATCTTAGTCTTTGTCTATACCTTTCCTTTGTTCCTGGAGTGTTCTCTCCTCTCCCCCCCTTTAATTTTTAGGATCCTTTACTCCCTTTAAGCCTCAAATCATTGCATTACGTTTTCCTGCTATGTATGGAATGCCATATCTACTTTTTAAAATTATGCTACAGGAAAGGTTGTAGCCATATGGAGATTCTGGCTTTTAATGTCCATAACTAGACTCCTTGGGTTGCTCCTTGAGGGCAGGCTTTCTTTTCATTAATTAATTCACTAATCTCTAGTGTTTAGCACAGTGCTTGGTGTATGGTAGGCTCTTAATAAATGTTGGTTGAATTGGATAGATCTCACTGGTGGTGGAGAGTGTTAAAGATGCCAGGATAGGGATGGTGATAAATTTTCTTCTTGAAGAATTTCATGACAATCTGAATATTCTTTGCTTTCCCCTCTTCTCCTAGTTAGAGGAAAGGAGAAAGAGGCTTTTTTGACATTTTTGAGTTCATTAAATGAGAAAGCTGGGTACTGGTACTGGGCTCAGTGCTGGAGATACCAAGATGAAAGTGAGACCTGCCCAGCCCTCAAGGTACTTACATTCTCATAGAGGGAGATAACAATTATTAAGGACTAGGTGGGGAGCCTCAATCTAGAGTTGCAAGCAGAGCCTTCTGGCAGTTAAACTTCAGTCTCTTTCCTATGGCAGGATTGATTAGGTTACTGTTCTGAGAACTAGAAGAAGTTGAGAGTAGAGAGGAAAGGGGAGATTATATTTGCCTGGGCCGATGGTGAGATAGTTGGGGGTGTGTGGTTGTGAAGATTGCTCTGGGGACAGTTAGATGTCTTGTTAGGACAGTGCAGTCCATTCTGAATTTGATTGGTCGCTGGAGATTTCTGAAAAGTGCTTCTGGGGGTGGGAGGTTGGGTGGCCATCAGAGCAGGGCATCAGTAGGGGAGATATCCTGTGTAAATGAATGTATTTATTAAGCACCTGCTATATGCCAGGGACGGTGCTAGGATCTGGGGATACAGAGACAATAATGAAGCAGCCCCTACTCTTAAGGTGCTAGCACCTTTTGGGGAAAAATATAGAACGTTGTATTAGCACAGATATCAGCTCGCTTTGTCTTTTACTATATAAATGAAACTGTTTTATTTGTTATATACTCCTTTCCCCTATCCTACCCCCTCCCCAAGTTATATTAGATTGTGAAGGATAAACTCCTTAGAGGAAAAAGACAGATGGAGTTTTATCTATGTTTAAGAGTTCCTTGTTGTTGGGAAATTGTGATACTTTGCATTAACAACTGAACTGAAATCATTTTATGTAGGCAGAAATGTTTGGTTGGGTTTCTTTTTCTTTCTTCCTTTTTTTGAACTTGTCCACATGTGAGCCTGACATAAGACTGCTTCTTGCCAAATGAACTAATAGCATTTCTCTGAATCACTGCCTGTGCTTTGATGCTGGGTCATATGTTTGGGGAAGTGTTGCAAAAGCGTGCCTTGAACATCACTTTAAAAAACCCAATAACTTTTTTTTTTTAAACATTCTTTTTTTATTTTGAGTTCCCAATCCCAATCTCTTCTTCCAGTCCTTCCTCTACCTATTGAGAAGGCAAACAATGCATACCCATTATACATGTGAAGCCATGCAAAAACTTTTACTTTTTAGGCATGTTGCTAAGAAAAGGTTAAGAAAAAGAAAGTAGAGAAAATGCTTTAATCTGCATTCCAAGTTTATCAGTTCTTCCTCTGGAGGTGGAGGGCATTGTTTTTATCATCAGTCTTTTGGAATTGTCTTGGATTGTTGTCCTGATCAGAGTAGCTTAGGCTTTCACAATTGATCATTGTTATGATATTGCCGTTACTGTGTACACAGTGTTCTCCTGGTTCTGCTCACTTGATTGCATCAGTTCATTCAAGTGTACTCTCAGGTGTTTCTGAGACCATCTCCTTCATCATTTCTTATAACACAATAGTATTCCATCATAATCATATACAACAGCTTGTTTAGCTGTTTCCCAATTGATGGGCATCTCCACAATTTCCAATTCTTTGCCACTACAAAAAGTCACTGCAAATATTTTTGTACATGTGAATTCTTTTCCTTTTTCTTTGATCTCTTTGGGATACATGCATTGTCCTAGGAATCCTTTTCAAATGATGACTTTATGATTAGATTGATTCTAAATATATTCAGTTTGATACATTTGTCTACAGATGTGAATCCTGAGAAATTATGAAAAACAATTAGA
>NW_025392776.1:0-1840 GCF_016433145.1 Gracilinanus agilis
CTTTCCCTGAGACTGGAGATCAGTGGATCCTGGTCTTTGTGGGATTGAGACTTGCAAACTCAACCCTGCAAGCTCCTCCTGTTTGTTCCTGTACCATCAACAACCTGTACCAGACCACCATCTCTGATTCTACTGCCCCTAGATATTAGGAATTCAATCATCTTAGTCATCTAGGTGTCCCAGGGCCCGGGAGGGATCCGGGAAGTGGGCAGGAGAAGAAGAAGAGGGTGGAAAGGGTGGATATCTCAAACTGGTTAGGCTTATCATCTAGTGAAGAAGAAACTAAAAGATTATACAGCAGTTTGCCTGCTCTGGTGTGGCTCTGGCCAGGCTGTACCAGAGGAAGCTATCATCTTAATTCCTTCATTTGCCTGCAGTTTAGAGATTCATTACTATCATTTTAAATTAGGGTCTCCCAATACCTCTATCCCATACCATTATCCTTCTTTGCCAAATACATTCAAAGTTTTAAAGTACCTTCCTGAATTGGTTATTCAAAGCTTCTTTGGGAAGGGAGACATGCAGTCAGATACCAACATTACCAAGCTAAAGAGCCCAATATAATAATATCAATTAAGCCCAGGTGGGTCCTGAAGGGATATCATCCATTGACCTAAAGGATCTCGCCTGGGCAACTGTTATAAAGGAGAGAGGTGTCATCCTATCCTCTCTCTATACTACATCTACATCTATATCTAATAGATAGGAGTATCAGGGTTTTTAATTATAACATATCTGGTGTTCTAGTTTTTGCCCCAGTCCTTGGTCCTATCCTTCTGCCTTAGGGATAGATGCTACCCCTTGTGACCTGTCTGCCAGTCTGGGGAAATAGTCTCTGGTCTCCCAGCCTTCAGGACCCTGGCATTTGCTGCAGAGATGCCCCTGAAGACCCTGTGCCCACAGCTCCTTTTCCTCCTCTCAGGGATTCTACGCCCCTTATCAGCTTGAAGAAGCTACAGAAGATTGAGACCATCATCCCTCTTCCCTTAGATATTTGGAGGAGGGGGGAGACGGCATGGGACATTGTGGGACATTGTACCCCAAGACATTATAAAACACTATACCCCCATAGTGAAAAAGTTTTCAGGCAAACTATAGGCAGGAAAATTCCTTTGCTTCCACTATGTACCTTTACCTGCCCAAATAGACTAGTGACCTGTGTTTAAGATGGTATCAACACTGCATAGCTTATGGTCCTTCAGCAACAATGCCGGACCAATCCCCCTGCACCTTCTCTCTATGATGGCACAGATATTGTAGAAAGATTTCTTTATGATCCAACTCCAGAAGTGGAGAAAATAATGTGGAACCTAGAAAGTCAGAATTAAAAATTCTGACCCCTGTATGACATTATGGTGAATCAGGCTCGTCTACAGGGATTCCAAACTTGCAGACCTCTGGTCTCCGGAGCTTAACCTTAACCTTATCTACCTTGCAGACCTCCCCCTTACATGCAGAATAAGGTCAGACTCCCCCTGTCCTCTATTTCAGGGCTAGGCACTTGCGTGGGGAATAATACCCTGAGAAACCCCTACTGTCTGCATACCCAAGTTCCCGAAGGAGCCAAATTCCTCATCCCCCACTTTGAGGCTAGGTGGGCCTGCTCTGTGACTGGACTCACCCCCTGCTATTCTGTTGCTCTGCTTAATCAGACTAAGGAGTACTGCCTCCTCCTCACTGTCCCCCCTCATATCATGCATACTGTATTAACACCATCCAACTGATGGTCTTATGTCAACAATATATATATACATCAATATATACATACACACATATATACATACATATATATATATATATATATATATATATATATATATATATATATATATATATATAT
>NW_025392777.1:0-7925 GCF_016433145.1 Gracilinanus agilis
AAAAAAAACAATCTAATACAAGCCTCTCTATTCCTCTTATTCATGTCTGAACCTAGTTCATTGTTCATTTTCAGAGACAACTTTATTAAGGACCACAGAGGCTATTATAATGAATTAGAAAAATCTTTCCCTGACCATCAATCGTCAATATGTAATTTCTTTGATAAGTGTTTGTAGCAGATAAACTCAATTTAACATATAGATATTAGTTTCAATATTACCTATTATACAAGAATAATTGAAACAGAAATGGAAGGAATCTTTTAGATCATCTAATCTAACCTCATGCCTAAGACTGTCAACATATCATTTGGTATTTACAGTTTAAATGGTGACAAGCTTACCGCTTACAAAATTACTGTATATTCTTGTGAAAGATATCCTAAAATACTTAATTCTACTAAAATATCGAGTTATCATCACCATAGATGTACATAAAATGGTTATTTTTCTTGTTTAATTATTTGTCATGTCTGCTTCTTCATAACCTCATTTGTGATTTTTCTTGCAAAGATCCTGGAATGGTTTGTCATTTTCTTCTCTGATTGATATTTACAGATGTGGAAGTTGAGGCAAAAAGGGTTACATGAATTACTCAGATTCAAATAGCTAGTTAATGAGGTCAGATTTAATTGCAAGAAGCCCAACTCCAGGTCTTGCACTTTATCTGCTTCACTACCTAGCTATTTTAGAACTAACTTAAAGAAGTCTTAGGGGAGTCAGAGCAACATGAATGACTGTCATGTTGAAGAGGGATTATATCTGTTCCATTTGACACCAGAGGGCAGAATTAGAAGAAATGAATAAATCTATAAGAGGAAATTTTAGACTTAAAGCAAGATTTGGCACTTTGTTTTGTCAAAAAAATGTAATTATTGATAATAAAAAAACATATTTTAATAAATAACTTGTATTTTAAATCACCTGTTTCCATTTAAATAATAAAAGGGGAAGGAAAAGCTACTGTGATTTTAGGAACTCACACTGTCAAAAGGAAGAAACTTTAAGTCAATAATTTTATGATACTAAACAAGTATATCCCAGGAATTAGACAAAAGCAAACATATGTTTCCCATCGCGCTTTGTAAACAATTAGACTACAACAAACATTATTCTGATTGGAATTATATTTTCTAAGAACATTTAAAAATCCAATAGTTAGGCCTTTTGAAAGTTAGGCTGAACTTCAAATAGCCTTCATATAATGGGCTAGCGACTTAGAGTCTGTTTTGGAGATGAGATGTGAGGAAGAGGAAGAAGCTGAACCACGTGGTAAAGATGGAAATAAGAACAGTGGCATGGAGTCATTCAAGAGTGAAGTTCTGTATGGGTAGATGTACAAACTACTGAAAAGATGAGATGAATATTACAACAAAATTATGGAAATGGTTAGTTGGCCTGCTACATAGAGCTTGTACGGGCTACAGTTGTACCTGTGATAATCTGTGAAACCCAAATTAGTATAGTCAACTGGATTCTAACTCAAGAGTATGGAGCTGGGCTCCAAATATTTTTCCTCTAAACTACTGAGATTTCTCTCTCATTTATAGAGGAGTTAGGGTGGAGGTTTCCTTCTAGGACGATGTTGAGAAAGAAGGAAATCAGAGGTGTCTCATTTAAAGAAAGATTTTCAAATGTTACTCCTCATTTATGTTTCTTTTCCAAATCAACATACCTATCCCTTGCTGTTATTTGCTTGGGTTTCTGCTAGCACAGTAATAGACACAAGAAGTCTTTAAAAGTAATATAGTTCATCTATCAGATAATTTCCTCAATATATTTTTTTTAAAACATAGATAAGAGCAATATTTAAATCAGGGTATAAATAGGTAAATCACAGAGAATATTACAATGGACAAAAATCCTTTCTTCCTTTCAAAACATAATTCATGATATTCTGAGATAAATCTTCAGTATGAGAAGTCAGTAGACATAAGGAGATTAAGTTTGTTCTATTCCTTTTCCTTTCTTAATGATGACACCTGAAGATTGCTCTCATCTTATTCCCTAGGCATGTGAACATTTATGGGGATAAAGGATTCACAAAGGATGAACTGAGATCTTTGTTCTTGTTCAAGGTTTGCTAATAACGAGCCATATGCTCTGCACATGTCATTTTCCTAATATATAACATCAAGGGTTTCAACCAAATGAAGTCTAAATCAGTGGTCTCTAAATTGGGGTACTCACACACTGGAGGCTGCATAAAAATATCTGTTGGGGTACAGGACCAACCAATGAAAAAAGTATTTATATGGAACCACTTATTTTTCTCATTTTCACCTAACACTACCCCATTCTAATGGGGCAAACTCTGAATCTCTTTTATTATTATTATATTTTTATTTTCCAGTTTGTATGTGGATACTACCTTTAATAATCATTTTCTGACATTTTGCAATCCATCTTCTCTCTTTCTTTCCCTCTCTTCCCCCTCCCTGAGATGTTAGGGAATATGATACTATACATGTGCTATCATGCAAGACATATTTCCATATTCATTATATTGTGAAAGAAGACATATGTCACTTACATAGCAAAAAAAAGACTCATGAAGAAAATAAAGTGAAAAATGGTATGCTTCAATCTGCATTCAAACTCCATCAGTTCCTTTATGGCAGTAGAGAACCTTTTTCTTCATGACCAACCTCTCCCTTTTTACTAGATGTCAATCACTTGGAAAGGTTGTAAATTTGATTTGAGTACTCACAGTAGTTGGGTAGCTGCTATCAAGAACAATTTTCAACTTCCCATTCCACTTCTTAAGCCATCTCAAACCAATGGCAGTATGTGTTTCATTGGATCTGCCCTTGTGGGCCATAGTCTTGTGAGTAAAACATTAGTCTTATATGCCAGAGTTTTGGAAGAGAAGAGAATGTCAGTTTTGTCATTCACATTTTTGTTTATATAATAATTAATTATTTAGTAAATTTGATTTTATATCATTACTATCTAAAAATATACCTTCTCCTAATTCACAAAAACATTTTAAAGTGTCATAACTTTAATTGTAAAATGAACACTTGCCAATGTAATGATATAATGATTATTCCAAGGAAATAATGCTTAAAAACCAAAAAGTACACAAGACACACAGTTAAGTCTAATCTGCATTACAAATAGTTTTCCACTGCTTTCTCAATTATAGAAAGAAACCAGACAATGAATTATGTTCTTATTTTTAGGTTTGCCATTTTCTAATATATATATATATACATATATGTATGTGTGTATATACACACATACATATACATATGTACATATATACATGCTCACAGAAAATTTAACTATTGGCTTTTTTGCTCTAGCTCTAAAATAGCACTAAGAATGACCATGGAAATAAATTTTAATCACACAAAAGTTCATTTATATGAGGAAAAGTGCTTAAAAGAGGATGCTAAACATTTTTTCTCTTACAAAAAGATATTCTAATCTGTTGATGTTTTCTGTGATGATAGGTATGTAACCTAGTAGATCATTCCAATAGAAATTTAAAAATATATTTAACCTGTTCATTCAAAGCGAAAGTGATATTTTAACAATGATTAAGTAAATTTTTTAGGAAAATTCAAGTTATGGCAATAACATTCTGGCAATGAAGGAATTGGGCAATAGCTAACAAAAATCAGCTACTAAGGGGGCAGCTGGGTAGCTCAGTGGAGTGAGAGTCAGGTCTAGAGACAGGAGGTCCTAGGTTCAAACCCAGCCTCAGCCACTTCCCAGCTGTGTGACCCTGGGCAAGTCACTTGACCCCCATTGCCCACCCTTACCAATCTTCCATCTATAAGACAATACACCGAAGTACAAGGGTTTAAAAAAAAANAGAAGCAGCAACACCAACTTGGAAATACTTTTTAATGTATTTTAAAATATTCTAAATGAAACATTTTAGACCCATGTGTAAAAATGTAAAATTTAACATTTTGTGAATACTTTGCAAGAACTGATTCATATCAGGAAAGATGAAAATTTATTAGCTGAATTTTAATAAAAAAACTTTTACGTATTTAGTGGATGGAATTGAAAAATGATTTACTAAGCAAATCTAACAATGTACTTCTTTCATACAGGTCTACATATCTTTAGAATTTATATTTTTAAGTAACAGAAATCTAATATCAAAACAAATTGCTTAGGACCATGTATAATAGGACATATATGTATATGTATGTTTATCACATATATATTGGAATACATAAACTTTTATAACTTGATAGTAGTACATTACTTTAAAAAAGGTTTGGAAACCACTATCCTAAGGTTCCATTTCTAGGATTTTATATCAAGGAATAAGGCAGCCTTCTCAATTATATATATCAAACAAATAGGCAAATATACTTAAAACACTCCTGAATATAGAATAAAATTAAAATGTAATGGGAAACATTCAACAAAATCAATAAGAATACAACATGACATAGGTAATGTTAATATGTGCTTTTTCTAAGTCAACATGCAGTCCCAAAGCATCCCTATATAAGGTTCACCCAGTTTCTATTTGAGTTTGACACCCTTAGTTTAAATTATTTTGGCTCTTACTCCCCAAATCAAAAGTCCCAAAACTTATAAATTACTCTGAAAAAAGATAAATACTCAAATAATGTTTCTTAATAGCCTGATAACACAACTCAGAAATACCCCTGAGTATGTATTATTAACTTTGAAAAGAAATTCAATAAGTTTAGTAATTATCAAGTGTTTGAGTGTTTAGAAAAATTAGGATAGCAACTCACCAGTGATTATATATTTCTAATACTGTCAAGAAAAAATTAGTCTATCAGGAATAAGTGTAATTTTTTACCTTTAAGAAAATCTTGTACCACATAGGACTGAGAATCTTCATTGTGTTAAGTTCATCATTTTTGTTTCTATCAATGTTCACTTCAGTAATGGTGGTTTAGAATGGAAAACATGCCCAGGTGTGTTCTTTCTGTCTCTTATGCAGGATTTAAGATAATCACTATTACTATTTGCTTCTATTTGCTTTTGCCAAAGGGAGCAGAAGAGAGATAATTTAAAATCCTATAATAATAAAGTCAACAACTAATGAAAATTAAAAAAAAATTGACAGCCCCTAAATTTAAAGTAAAAAATGGTTTGGTAGCCTACATTATGCTAACTCCTCTCTATGAAATCATTACATTTTATTTGGCCCTTTGAATCTGATTCCAGGGACATTAACTATTTTGAAGACCAAAATTATCCAGATTTATTCAATTCCATTTTAGAAAGCACATAAAGAACACTATGTATAAGGCATTGGAGATACAAAGGCATTGAGAAGAGTCTCCACTAAGAATAAATTTACAATCTACTTGAGCAATCATAGTGCAATTTGAGAAAGAAGAGTAGAAGGAAGAGGAAATGCTTTCCTAAAGAATAGATTTCCTCAATATCTACTTTCTAGAATTGTTCACTTTTCTCAAGGTTCGATTGAGGTTGTCCCTCCTAGTGGTGGGAAGAAAGCATATGCAAAAGTGTGAAGGTGGGAGATGACATATTAAGTGAAAAGAATCACAAGGAAGCCCATTGGGTTGGAAAAGGGAGTACAGTAATGAGATAATGAGATAATTGGGGGAAATTAGGCTGGAGCTAGACTGTGAAGGGCTTTCGATGCCAAGCTGAAAAGTTCATATTTTATTCTAGGGCCCAAAATAACAAAATCCCCAATATGAGTGACCAAAATTACTATGTATCTCAAGATTTAGCTTTAAAAACCCTGATATGAAGTTTTCTTATACTGCAAAACAATTTAGTTGACATTTCAAAATTAATGTACTTACCACTCATTACAATGATCTATTTGGGCAGTGTAGTTTATCCATTCAAAAAATTCAAAGCAAGAAATGATCTGTTAGTCTACCCTATCCCAATTAACTCTATAAAAATCAATGCCATACTTCATTTGGCCCTTTGAATCTTATTCCAGGGACATTAAAAGGGAAGAAACTATATTACAATATCAGAAAGAAATTGAGAATTTGAGAGGGAACATGGAAAAGGATGGAAGATGTTCAATTTATTACTTGGAAGCAAATCGTTCTGAATAAATGTTTTAAATATAATTTTGAATAGGCATTCAAATTGGGTCATAGGATTTTGAAATAGAAGAGACCTTATAGATCATTTAATACCTGGGTTCTTAAGCTGGGGTCCATGATTTATTCTTAATATTCGATAATTTTTAATATAACTGATATCCTTTGTAAACCTAAATGTTTCATTTAATGTATCTATTTATTCTGATAAAGGATTAGTGACCTCCATACTGACAAAAGGTTCCCTAGTAAAAAAAAAATCTTAATTCCATATTGTAATGATGATCAACTATGAAAGACTTAGCTAATTCGTTCAATTCAATGATCCAAGATAATTCCAAAAGGTTCATGAAGAAAAATGCTATCTACCTCCAAAGAGAGAACTGATGAACTCTGAGTACAGAGTGAAGCACATAAATATTTCACTTTCTTTTCTGGATTGTTCTATCAATCTATCTATCTATCTATCTATCTATCTATCACAAAATGGCTAATATGGAAATATTGCACATGACTTAACATGTATAATGACAATATTGCTTTCTTCTCAGAGGGTGAAAGAAGGGCTGGAAGGAGAGAGAGAATTTGGTTTTCATTTTTAAGATATAAAGATTAAGATAGGAAGTAAGGAAAGAAAGGAGGGAGGAAGAGAGGGAAAAAAGAAAAGATGAAATGAGGGAGGGAAGAATTTCTTTAAAAAAGAGTCTTTTATTCTAGTATAACTCTTCCCCCATTGTACAGATGACAAAACTGAGCCTCTAAGAGAAGTTTCACATGGACTATGCAGAGGAGCTAATATTAGCACCCAGGGCTTCTGACTCTAAATAAAGTATCATTTTTACTGTACCACATCTTTTATTCACTAACATTTGATCTTAAGAACAAAGAAAATAAAGAACATATTAAATATTAAAACAAAAAGTGTAATCTCTGAAATTGACTGAATGTACAAAATTTGAGCATTATAAGTTATCTGAATAATTCCACTTAGAAATGTGTACCAAAGAGGATAAAAAATATAGAATGTGCATATTTTCAGAGGCTATTTAATTTGGTATTTATATTAATCAAGTTCATAGATTTCTAATTCACCTGTATAAACAAGCATAGGCTATGAGCTGATTTCCTATCATAGAAGTCACAGGTGGAAGTCACGTACAAACTAGGAGTTTTCCACAACAAAATCATTCATCTCAAAGCATAATGATTTGCATTATTTGCTTATTAGAAGTTTCATGTGTGGATCATAAATGATTTTTCCACTACTGTCTCAAGCATTCAACAAATCACTATTATATTATCTATCTGTCTTCCTCTTCAGTTTTTGTTTCCCCTTTATTTGACTTTCCCTCTCATTGTGTTCATTCCCTATGACTTACTGTCCATTAAAAGCTTATCAGGGAAAACTAAAGATAGTAAAGCAGAGGAATAGAGCTAAAAACAAACTTAAACTTAAGGCTGTTGAATTAATATATGGATTGAGAAATATAAATTTTAAAATATGAATTAACCTATTAAGATGGAGTCTTAAAAATACAGTGATAATGATAAGTAGCAATATTGTAATGACAACAGAATTTTCATTGGATGCTTATATAAACAGTAACTTTGTCTACAGCATACTCAGAGAAGTACTGCATTTGGTACCATACTAGAAATGAGCTATTTATTTCATTATAATGGTTTAAGGGAGCTGTGGAGAGGATTTAACATTCTCTTTAATGTGGCTCCCACCTACATTTCTAGCTTGATTTTATATTACTCCCTGAACATATTTCATTCCATTCAACAAATTGGCTTTTCTGTTCCCTATGCATGTCATGCCTTGTTGTACACACACACACACACACACACACACACACACACACATATATATATATATATATA
>NW_025392778.1:0-2435 GCF_016433145.1 Gracilinanus agilis
CCAAGTAAAAGGATGGATGGGGAGCTTGCAGTCCAAGTTTATGGAGGGAGCAGGAATAGAAAATAGAACAAAGACTCTTTCCCTTTCTCCATGCAACTGTAGCTGAGAGGCATGGAAAATAAATGGTTTCCTAGCAAAATCATCCAGCCTCTAACTCAGGTTCTTAAGTCACATCTACACACAATCATTCAAAGAAGCCTATTTCACTTTCAATCAATTCTAATTGTCTTAATTGTTGTTTATAACAAGACTAAGTTAAACTTTCAGCAATTTCCAACTGAGACCAAGGAGAATATATTTTATTCCTTTTCCACATATAGACATTCAAACTCTGAAAGTTTTTAGTCATTCCCACCTCCATCCAAAGACTATAAATACCCTCTGTTCTTTCAACCATTCTTACATATCTCAAAACATCATGGTTCAACATCATGGTTCCCTTCTTCTGTGTTCAGTGTAGCCTTTCAAAGTACATTTTTCACATTCCTCATGTGGACTACTCTCCATTGGACTTCACCATGTCCCATGTAAAACTCATCTTCCTAGAAGATTACATCAACCTTGGAACTCATTCCTCCTCAGTGACATCTAGCCCTAGAGTCCTGCTCTCTGTCTCATTAGAGAATATAATTATCTTCCAGATCTTCTGAGAGTTCATAACCTATTGATCAATTCATTTCCCAACCTCTGGTGGACATCATCATGTCTCCATATAGGGTAGCCCACCCTCTATTTGTCAGATTCTTACTATGTTCTGTCTTTTCCCATTAGATTGTGAACTCCACAAGGACAAGGACTGCCTTTTTGCCTTTCTTTGCAACCCCAGTGCTTAGCGTGGGGCCTGGTATATACACACTTACATAGTTATTGACTGACTGACATCTTAAAATTTGGTGCTCAAAAATGAACATGATAGCACAGATGTGGCCTGCTGCAATAAAGGGAAGAAGGCCATCATCTCCCTTGTTTTGCATATTAAGTTTCCTTCAGTAAAGCCAAGAATAACACTAACTTTTCTGGATCTTATGTACTTCATAAACTTGTGGTCAAGTAAAATCTCAAGATCTATTTCATAGCTACTATTGCATAAATGTTAGATGTAGCTTTCCTTTTCTCTCATAAACTCTCAGAAAGGATAACCCAAAATGCTCCAATTGTTCTATGTTAACTTTAGAATAAAATACAAACTCCTCCTTAGATCATATAAATCCCCTCCTAGATGGCTCTACTCAACCTAACCAGGACTAATTAATGGGCACTGAAAATACAAATAAAAAGCCAAAATATCACATGCCTCACCTAATGCCTACAAACACATTTAAGTCTCAAGATTCTTTTTAAAAAAACCTTTATGGGGGCAGCTGGATAGCTCAGTGGATTGAGAAACACGCCTAGAGACAGGAGGTCCTAGGTTCAAATCTGGCCTGAGACACTTCCTAGTTGTGTGACCCTGCGCAAGTCACTTGACCCCCATTGCCTACCCTTACCACTCTTCTACCTTGGAGCCAATTACTCAGTATTGACTCCAAGACAAAAGGTAAGGGTTTTTAAAAAATCCTTAGTTGGTTCCCAAATATTTTTGGCCTACTGCGCCCTTTTAAGAAAAAATATTACTTAGCCCCCTGGAAATTAATTTCTTTTAATTTTAATAGCAAATAATAGGAAAGATAAATGCACCTGTGGCCATCACCACTCCCCCTGGATCGCTGCAGCAACCACCATAGGGCGGTAGTGCCCACTTTGGAAATCACTGCAGTAGATTCTACAATGCTGACAAGATATCATGCTAAATATCACTTCTCCTCTGGTAAACTTGAAAAAGTTGCCTCCATATTCTCTTTTCTCTCTTAGCCCTATTGACTCTGCCTCCTAATCTCATCATTCAACTGAAAGTGGTTTCTCCTAAGTCATTAGTCATATTTTAACTATAAAATATAATTGTATCTTCCTACTCCTCATTATCATTCTCTCATTATCTACTGGAGACAGAGACAAAGGCAGAGATTGAGAAACAGAGACAGAGAAAGATTTATAAAAAGGGAGACAGCAAGAAAGAGAGGGAAAGAGAGACAGAGAGAGATGGAGAGGGAGAGAGAGAGACAGAGACAGAGACAGAGACAGAGACAGAGACAGAAACAGAGACAGAGATAGAGAGACAGAGACAGAGAGACAGAGAGAAGGGGACATAGGTAGTGTGGAAAGAAAGGAGAGGAAATGGGAAAGGCAGGAGGAGAAGGAAGGAAGGAATCTTCTGGAGAAGGCAGGAGGGGAAGGGATTAAGAGTAAATCGAGATGATTGCCCTTTGCAAGCAGAAGGGCTACATCACCATCCAAGAGTGGAGTGAAGGGGACAATAGGAAATGATTATAGAAGGATATGAGATGGAGAGGAGTGAACAAAAGGATGGTCTTTGCAAATAGTCTCTATTTTTTTTT
>NW_025392779.1:0-1347 GCF_016433145.1 Gracilinanus agilis
TATTGACAAAGTTCTTCTCATTCAATTGGGTCAAAAAGACAAGGATATTGAAATAATACTCTTATTCTTTTCTTTAAAAAGAAAAACATTAATATGCTTCCACTAGTAAATATAAAATGTTTCACTCCTCACTGATAAGGTTAGGTTATAGTGCCTATGAAANTGACCCCATTTGTGATTTTCTTGGCTAAGATATTGGAATGATTTGCCATTTTCTTCTCTAGCTCATGTTACAAGTGAGGAATCTGAGAGAAACAATTAAATGGCTTGGCCAGAGTCTTGTAGCAAGTAATGGCCAGAGGTTGGATTGGAACTCAGGCAGATAAGTCTTCTTGACTCCATGCCCAGCACTCTATCCACTGCACTGCCCAAAGAACTTATCCTTCCTTCTAATTTTTGTATCTTCTCTGTTGACTTACCTGCTCGTGCTTCAGAGTTTAACATTTTCCTCTAGTTTTAACCTTTTTTCCTTATGAACTCTTTTACTCACTTCTGGAAACTCTCTCTTTGTTGGTAGATATATTCCCAGGGCTATCCAGGAAATCTGCCTCAACCTCTTCTCATATTGAAGAATATATTTGTCCCAGCTAGGACCTGGGTCCTAGCCTAATCAGCTTCTGAGATGGACATAGCTATCTCAACTGGATTTCAGTCCTCTTCCTTTTAGATATGGCACAAGCAAATGCCTTGGCCCATTGGCCCAGTTCCTTCTATGGTTCTTTCTTTCACTGTACTACATCAGCTTCTACCACTTTTGGGGAGTTGGGCTAAGGTGAAATGGGTATTCTGCATAGAGTCTCAGTAGTCCTGAGGTACCATGGGGACTGCCCCAAACAGAAGGGGGCCTGTTTCCCTTTCCCAATTCCCTTCCTCCTTACAAAATTAGGCAGAATCAGTGCCTATTGCTTACTGCAAAGGAGGCTGGGATATTGCTCAGAGTTTCTGCAGCAGGTGAGGGAGAAAGCCAGCCCTTGTGCAGGTCCAAGGCACAAGCCCATGGATTGGCTTGTAAACCCTATGGAATATGATGCATATAAGGGGAAGGGGCAGTGCCTACTGAATGCTTTAAGGACATTAAGAATACAAGATAATAGGACTGAATATTTAAACCTAGAAGGGACCCCAGAGACTACTTAGTAGACTCATTACTTTACAGATGAGAAAACTGAGATTCAAGGAGGTTCAGTGATTTGAAATGGGTCAAACAAATAAACCTCAGATGTGAGTTTTGAACTAAGTCATAGGATCATAGATAGAGAATTAGAAGGGACCTCAAAAGCCAACTAGTTCAACTCCTTCACTTTATCGATAAGGAAACTGAGGACCAGGGTAATAAAAAGAAGTCAC
>NW_025392780.1:0-2091 GCF_016433145.1 Gracilinanus agilis
GGGAAAGGCATTATAAAATTATAGGTTTGGCCTCAGATGTCCAGCCACAGAGTTCTTATTCTGACACACCTTGTACATAATTAACTGCAGCAGCTTGACTCCCAGTGACTTGGCCCCATTATTTGTGGCCCCTGCCTCTGCCTAACCTTCTACTTTCACAGCTCCACAGAGCTCCTTACAGTTTGCATATATCCAGTTCCTTATGTCTCCTACTAATTACCTTTTACTAAGGTAATAGTTTTGGGGATTGGGAGCCCTCTTGCTATTGTTTGGCTATCAATCTAATTGTTGATCAGGACTATAGATTGCTAAGCTGGTAGAGGCTAGAGGTCTTCACCTTCTCACTAGGTCTGAGCTTGGCCTGGCCACAGCCAAATCTGATTAGGAGGGACTATTGATATTGATGTTGATTGATGTTATGATGATAATAACAGATAGTTTGGAGAAGCAGATAAATGTGTCAGGGCCAATTAAAGCTTCAAGTTCAGAGCCAGAGATTGACAGGCTTCAGTGAGGAAAGGAGGGGGCTAAACACTCCTGGCTCACAATCCCCTCCCTCCTAAACAGTTCTTAGTTTCAGTTGATAATGAAAGCAAGACTGAAATTCTTCTGGTAAGTTTGTTATGGCTGAAACCCCAATGATGTTCTTTTCCTTTAATTATATTCTTCACAGGTCAGTAAGATGAATATATAGTAACTAGTTATCTAACTGTTGACAACAGAGAAGATCTTCTTAAACTGGCAGCCAACAGGATTNAAGCCGGGCCTTGAGCAAACTGATCTTGGAGCAAGAACTGGGTAGATGGAGGTGAAGGGTGGAAGAAGAAGAAGTGGGTAGGCCTGAACCTGTATCCTATACCAGACTGAGAGAGAACTAGTGACCATCAATACCATTGGCAGTAGAGCTAAGAGAATATAGAGATCATCAATCAACATCACATCAATAGTCTTCCCTAATCTGACTTGGTTGTGGCCAGGCCAAGCTCAGAGTTAGAGACAGGGTGAAGACCTCTAGCCTCTACCAGCTTAGCAATCTCCACTCCTGATTTACAATTAGACTAATAGCCGAACAGTAGCAATAGGGTTCCCAATACCTAAAAACTATTACCTTGTTTTCCTTTCTCCATTAAGTAAATATAGTAATTTATCAACAAGTACCTTTCCCTGGGTGGTTATTCTATCACAGCTTGTAGGGAAAGGGAGAATTCACACTCAGTCAGATATCAACATTTCCAGTAGCAAATCGATCACCTAATAACACCTAATTGAACCTCAGGTTGGGCTTAGAGAAGTTAATCATCTACCTAATCTCTCAAAGATCCCAACCTGGGCAACTTTTAAAGGAAGCTGCTGGCAGGTTTAACCAAGCAAGCATGCCAGGAAGGAGAAGGATAAAGAATATCTATAGCCACTGTGAGGGGAGAGTGTTTCCTCCCTCACCAACTGTAACTGGCTTAGGGCTGGGGCACCTGATCACTCCTTCATTCATACTATCCCTAAGAACTATCCATTCTCAAATAACTAGAAGGAAGATCTATAGGGAGATAGTAGGGAGAAATATACAAAGACATATAGATATATATCCACTGTTTGATCCAGCATCCAGTAGCCCCATTTTAACGTTAAAACCTGTCAAGAAAAATGCTTGGGTGTTCGTCCTTAGCTTGCCTTGTTTTCTCAAACTTATTCCAGGCATTTAGGCATTTTACATGGATTTTTACTGCTTCTCAAAGATCAGCCCTGCATTTTAATAGCCTTCCTAGTAAATTGTTTTCTGGTACAGTCAAGTTAATTCCCTCATGTTGTCTAGGCCATGAAACTAAATTTTGGTAAGAGCATGTTTCTTCCAAGAATCTGGCCTTTTCAGATGGTCTGTAAAATTCATCGAGAATAAATTCAACATCCATCTATTATGGATTAAATAAATTAAATGTTCTTTTTCATTCTTTGGCTGATTTGTAAGGATGGAGGAAGTATTTGGGGAACCTTTTCCTTTAAACTTCTAAGTCTTGGGGGGTAAATGCCTTGTAGGTTTTCATGCTAACTGATTCACCATTTGGCCTGAATTGTGTCTAGTCTAAGATGGGAAAC
>NW_025392781.1:0-11629 GCF_016433145.1 Gracilinanus agilis
GGAGAACTAGAATGGATGCAAGGAGAGCTAATCCTCCTCCTAGTTTAATAGGAATTGGTTGAAGGGTTGCCTACGTGAATAGAAAGGACCATTCTGGTTTGACATGAGGAGGGGTATTGAGTGGGTTGGCTGGTGGAAGGATGTCTGGGTCACCTAACATATGCGGTGAGAATATTGCTGGTGAAAAGAGAACTAGAATTGTGAGAATTAACTCTAAGGCATCTTTAATGGTATAATAAGGGTAGAATGGAATTTTACCTGCATCAGGATTAATACCTGCCGCATTGCTGGAGCCTGTTTCATGTAGGAATAACAGGTGAACCATTACTAGAGCTAAGATAATGAATGGTAGGATAAAGTGGCAGGCAAAGAATCGGGTTAGTGTAGCCTTATCTATGGAGAAGCCACGTCAAATTCATTGGACTAATGTCCTAGCAATGGAGGGAATAGCCGAGAGAAGATCTGTAATTACTGTAGCCCCTCAAATGATATTTGTCCTCGTGGGAGCACGTATCCAACAAATGTGGTTACTGTAATGGTAAGTAAGAGGATTACTGCGATGTTTCAAGTTTCTTTAAATAAATGGGATCCATAAAAAATAGCTCGGCCTGTGTGAGGAAAGAAGTATATAAAGAATATGGATGCTCCATTGGTGTGGAGGTTTCGAATAAGTCACCCATAGTTTATGTCTCTGCAAACATGTGCTAGTGATGAGAAGGCAGTTAGTGTGTCTGATGTATAAGGTATGGCTAGGAAAAGGCCTGTCAGAATGTGAACAATGAAGCACATACCTAAGAGAGATCCCAAGTTTCATCAAGCTAAAACATTAGATGGTGCTGGTAGATCAGTGAAGAAGTGGTTAATGGTTTCTATAAGTGGGGGTTTTTTCATAGGTTGGTCATTAGATTTTTGTGGTTGAAATACAACGATGGTTTTTCATGCCATGGGTTATGGGTAGAGTCCATGCTAAAATAATGATAATGATCATGATAATAATTTTTTATTTCTTTGCTATTAATTTTGGGGTTTGTGGCTTTTGCTTCTAAACCTTTTCCCCTATATGGGCGATTGAGTTTGGTTGCTGGTGGCGGGTTAGGTTGTGCCATGGTAGTAAGTTTAGAAGATGTAAAGCTCAATTCCTATGCTGAAACAATCAGCAGGATATCTGACAGGAAATCTGCGCTGCACTGACTCCAGGGCTAACCTTCACAGTCTCTCCTTGTCTGTAGGCAGATGAGGCCCAGAAGCAGAAAAAGTCTATAAAAGTCTATAGCCACATGGCTGAGTTTTCCAGGACAGGGGAAGGAGTTTGGGGTGTGGCAGTGATTCCTTGGCGGGGTAGAGCTGGACCTGATGCTCCCTGAGGGCTCACTAAGGAACTCCTCAAAAAAGGGCTCACCATCAAGTAGGACCATCACTGAGCCAGAGGCCATCTGGGTCTGGTGGGGATAGGATGGAGCCCAGCTTCTTCCCCGCAGCAGCTGGAGGGATCTAGGGCAGGGAGAGGGCTCACCTAGGCAACCAGCGTTTATTTGGTGTTTCCTAAGAGGAGCTGAGTTTGGGGAAGGATCCCAGAAGCTCCCTCCCTTCTGGTCCTGGGTAAGAGGTTGAGGGAGGGGAGGAGGAGTTACTCACTTAGGAACCTCGGAGTGAAGCCCCACCTTAAATATTCACAGAGCACTTCTGCAGTTTGACAAGGCGTTTTTTTATATCATTATCTTATGTAAGCATCAAAATTACCCTGTGTGATCACGTGGTTCGATGGGGACATGACTGGGGATCTAGACTCTAAACGATCACCCTAGTGCAAATATTAATATGGAAATAGGTCTTGATCAATGGTACAGGTAAAACTCAGTGGGATTGCTCCTTGGCTATGGGAGGGGGGAGGGAGGAGGGAGGAGGAAGGAGGAGAGGGAAAGAACAAGAATAATGTAACCATGGGGGAAAATTCTAAATGAAATAAATAAATAGAGGGACTTTTTTTTTAAAAAGAGAGATACAAAAATTACCCTGTGTGGCAGGTGCCGTTATTATCTCCATTTTACAAATGGGGAAACTGAGGCCAACATTGAGCGGTAATTCTGAGGCCCAAGAGGTAAACCAGACTACGATTCCCAGAATCCTCATGGAGGCGCCGTTTCCAGCCGCCATATTCGTCTCCCATAGGTCTTACTGATAGCTCTGGGGATTCTGGGAAGAGTAGTCCCATTACTTCGCTACACTGGCGCCCAGACTAAGGTCCTGAAGCGTGAAAACGCACCACCTCACCTGGGTGAGTAGTGGAAAACGGAGTTTGGGAGGTCCTGAAGAAGCCTGAGGAGCTAAGCAGGTGCGGGTCTTTCAGGGGGGAGGCAGATTCACTTCTTTCGCCCCTCTTGGGCTTTTCCCCACAGCCTGAGAAGCCATGATGCGTGGGATGCGTCACAGCCTGCCACCTGCATCAACCCCACCCCTTAACGGCCCGGGTTGTTCCCAGGTGCCTCTCTAGGGGCTGAGCTTGGGGGACCGGAGCCTCCTAGGAGCCTCGTAGGGACCTGGGCGGGGCGGGGTGGAGGGTGGCTCCAAGAGGAGGAGAGGAAAGGGAGGGGAGGGGCTGTGTGTAAGGAGTAGAAATTGGAAGCCTGGAGATACCTGGTTTCAGGTCCCGCCCCTGCCACACCCGAGCGTGATGAGGGGCAAGTCAGTCATCCTCAGTATCCTCTCTGTGAAAAGTGCTCTTGTGGGGAGCAGCTAATAAGATGAGAGGATCCAGAAAGTGCTGTGGGAGCGATGTCCGGCCTTCCTTGTGGGTCGATACCCTCCATCTATTTCCTCTGAGAAGATGGAGGCAGAAGTGGCCTGGCCACGTGCCCCGCCCGGTAGGGCAGTCGACAAACATTGAGGGGTCCAGAATGACGTGTTTCTGATAAATGCTCTTTAAAAGCCATTAATGTTTATTAGGTTCTTAGTTCCTGACTACATTTTATCACTTGAGAAAAACTGCCAAGTCCGGCCTGTCTTTTGATAAGGATGATGTCGGTTGGCGTTAGGTTTGTCTTCTGTCATTTATTCATTTATATTCTGTCTCTGGACCAGGGACCGGACAGCAAGTCTAGAGTTGGTTAAGTATAAACAACAGGAGACATTCCGTTCAGCAATTATCGAAGCACCCGTTCTGTGCAAGATGCCATGCTAGGCACCGAGGAGCCAAAGCCAGAAGGGAGTCTGTTCCTTTCCCAAGTTATTTCTATTCTATTGGGGCAATACAACATTTATGCAAATAAGCAAACACAAGTAAGTCATTTGAGGAAGGAGGGAATGTTAAGAAGGGGAGAAGGAATCATGGAAGTCCTCTCCCAGAGATGACAGCCAGGAGAGCCCCATAGGAAGATCTGAAAGGGATCTAAGCTCCTTGAGGGCTTTGTCTTTGTAGCCTCACACCTCGCACAGGACTTGGCACCTAGTGGGTGCCTAATAAATGCTAGTTTAACTGAATTGAAGCATAAATGAAGAGGATGGTTCATCAATGGCCTGGATATGTCCTCAGAAGATGTATTCAGAAGCAGGAGCTGGAATGTCAAGGTGAGGGGATGGACTAATTTTTTTTTAATTTTAGGAGATGAAAATTTATTTTAAAACTGACATTTGACAAAGGAAAAAATATAGACTATTTCTATTTCCCATTTTTTCAATATTAATACAATAATTTAGGGCTGTGCTTAGTATACTCTGTTGCTAAAACATTCAAAACCAAATTAAATGGACAGTAAAGGATAACCCATTCCACTTTTCTGCCACTCATAATCACTTAAGTAGTACCATTAAATACTGGAAGACAGCTGATTAGATTAGAACTTTTGGGCTAGTTGTTAATAGACATTATTGCATTATCAAAATTAAAGGAAAATTAAAATATATACATATATAATTAACATACAATATTAACTGTTATTTATGGGAACAGCTTAATTTAGTGTACACCAGGGATGGGCCAACTACGGCCCATGGGCCAGATGTGGTCCCCTGAAATGTTCTCTCAGGCTGCATGACATTATTCCTGATCTGACGAATACAATGAGTAGGATACTATAAAACGAAACCTCGAAAGAGTTGCCTTAGAAACAGACTTACAGAGGAGCATTTCCTTTTCTTTGACCCCCTTTTTAAAAAGTTTGCCCATCATCGGCATACAGAGTTTAAAAACAATGGTAGGGTATTAGTCTACTCAGATGCCAGAGTATGATGGCATTTCGTGTGGCATGAAGTTTCCTCTTCCTGATAAAACGAAACTTGGCAAAATTTGGCCACTTGCTCTAAAATGTATATGTAATAGGATGGAGATGAAGGAAAAAATGAGAAAATATCTTAGGTTTGTCTCCATTATCAATTTCTTGCATTTTTTTCAAAATCCTGACTATAAACACAAGCCTTGGAATTTTCTATCAGTTGTTTAGGGGTTTGGGAGTGGGGTATGAAATTAGTTAACAAATGTCTTCAGCATTCCTATCCTGTATTCAATTTGTTTTTATCTTTCTATGATACCCTTTGTAAGACTGATATACCATCTCCATAATTTGAAATTATTAGTTACTAAAATGACTTTGAGTTGAATAATGAAAAAAGGATTTGTACAGTGTAATAAGGGGATAATCAACAGTTCAGATAAAGGAAATATTAATGTAGCAAATAAACTTGATCTACTCACTAAGAAAAGCTAATCAAATTTGTCTTTAATGGCCAGGATAACACCTTGTGCCACAGGCAGCCTGTCCATCTGAACATGAGCTATTTAATACCGTATTAAAACAATCTCAAACTCGAACTGCAACTTACTCAATTTTCAACACTTGGAAAATCTTCAGGCAACATATAATTAACAGAGATAGTCAATTCTAACAACAGCATCATCTGTGAGAAATATCCATTAACACTAAGACAGTTTCAAATTCTAGGTGACTACATCACTGACTGGTAATGTAAAGATCTATTTACTCATTAATTTTGGTTGTCTTCTATTGATATTCTCTCCTGAAACTTTCAGGAGTGATCATTTGTCTTTCTTCATTATAGTGAAGGGGAGAAAACCATTTCTAATATTTGCTACATTTTGATAATCTTGTAATTTTTAGTTTGCCCGCTCAAAAAGGATATATTAATTCCAGTCTCTTCTTTTTCAGATGATAGTATGGGAATAAACAACAGACCAATAATAGTTTTGTTGCTTAGAAAATCTGAATTAGAATCACAACACACAATCAGCTGTCATCTCTTGTATTGCTTTCATCTATTTACCCAAGAAAATTCTCTCAACAATCTTTGGAAAGGTATGTAATTCTCAACCTAATTCATAAATGTTCAGGTTTTTAGAGTATCTCCATCTTTATTATTTGTGAAGGGTAGTGGATGTTATCCTAGCAAAGATGCCCCTATAAACCAGTACCCAAATACATAAACATTTCTTCTGATTTCATATTTTATTCATTACCATTAAGAAAAGTATTATTGGAAAGCAGTAGCAGTTTAGGAGGAAGTAAATGGCACCTAAACTAAACAATACCAAACATCTCAATGTAATCTATTTATTTTCTAAGACTACAGCAATCATCTAAAAGCAGTTTAGTTTTAGCCTAATCTGGCTACAACCTAGAGTACATGGCAGGCAGTAATATGAGATAAAGACCAAAAGATTAGGGATTAGGGGGTTTCAGTGGAAGCCTCTGGAGTTGGTATTTCATTCTATGGACAATAGGGAGCCACTGAAGACTTTTGAGCAGGGAAATAACACAGTTTAAAACTTTTTTTTTGTTTCAGAAGAACAGATGTGATAACATGTGATGAACCCTACCTTACGTGACCTTTTTACTTTAAAATAGACAACAAAATAGAGCAGAGAAGTATGTATTATGATTTAGTGAAACATTTTCCATTAGGATAGGAGTTAGATGTGGCTTCATTGGTATAAAGAACTCCTATATGAGGAAACTCCCTGTACCTTTGCAGGTTGGTGCCTTTCCTACAGCTTTATAGGCTTAGAAATTTGCCTAAAATGCCATGAGGTCAAGTGATGTGCCCAGTAAGCATCAGAGGTACTCTTTTTACTTACTCCCCCATGCTGATTTTCTCACATTGTTAGACCATGGCATAAATATTGTCACAGGGGCTTCAGAGAATACTTATTGGACTAAGGCCAGCAAACCACACCCATTTGCCAGTAGAGGTCCCTGGGAGCATAAAAACAAATCTTGCAGGCTAACACTGGGTTATAGCTGTAGAAATGAGAAGAATCATGGGGTAAGGTGTCTGTGTGAGTATAAAGATTCCATCAATTCATGGGTAGAATCCCCATGGGCCTGTTATACTTGTGAATTCAATAAAGGCCACAATGGAGCCATTCTGAGAAAACAAATAGTGGCTGAATGACTAAACCAACTAACCCTCAAGTATTTATTAAGGACCTACTAGGTGCCAGGCACTGGAATGAAGGAATGTGCTCGGTAAGTGGAGAAGGCAATATCCCTATTTTACAGATGTGGACATCGAGTCTCTGAGAGATTATTATCATGCCTATGGTCACATAGCTAATAAATGTTGAGATTGAGATTTGAACCCAGGTTTTCTAGACTCCATGTCTAGCACTCTAGCTACCAGGCCATACTGTAGACCCTTCTCTCTCCCTCCCCTCCAGAAGGATAATCTAGGACCTTGGGCCATACTTAGAGAAAGATAGTCAGTGTGATACAGATGATTTCCGTCTTGCTATGAATCAAAGTACTCAGAAAAATTCCAGTGGCACAGTGAAGATAATGCTCACGTACCTCATGGGCTAAAATTTTTCATTTGACAAGGAAATACTTGCTTTTTTGCTGATGGAGTCGACAGGTACATCCAAATCTGCAGCTAAAGGAAAGAAGAGGAATCATAAGGAAAAGAACCTCCCATAGGATGGATCCCTGACCACATCGCCTCCCATTCTAGTCCAAAAAAGGACTTCCATCACCCAGCAGGCACTGCAGGTATTGAGGGACATGATCCTTGCACTGGGCTTCAAATGTTAATAAACATAAATGTATGCAAAGTAGGTAAAAACAAGGTAGTATGGAAGGGAAAGTACAAGTAGTTAGCAGGGTCAGGAAGGGTTTCAGTTAGAAGATAGGGCCTGAATTACTTCTTAAAGAGGGGACCTCTGCAAGGCAGAGGTAAGGGACGAATGCAATCAAATATGGGGTACAGCAATTACAAAGACTTGGAGTCTGGACATGGAGTCCTACATGCAGTGAACAGAAAGGTCAATTTGGCTTATATCACCAAGCTTGTGAGGGAGAGGATAATGTCCATTGAGGCTGGAAAGATAGCCTGAGGCCAGGTTATGAAGGGCTTTAAAAGCTTAAAAAGAGGAATGTATACTTTATTTTAGAGATAATAGGAAGTCACTGGAGTTAGTTGGGGGTGGAGTAGGTAGGTGGTCACCTGTACATGTAAGAAAAAGAGAGCAGTGTGTTAGACCAACTGGAGTAAGGGAGAAACTTGAAAAGAGGGAACAATCAGGAGCCTAGCTCAGGAACTTAGGTTGGGAGGAATGAGGGCCTGAACTAAAGTGGTAACTGTGTGAGTGGACAAAAGGGATCAGATGTGAGAAATGTTGTGAAGGTAAAAATGGAAAGATGGGACAACAGAAGGACTATGGAGGGAGCAGGGTGAAGGAGAGTAAGAAGTCAAGGAAATGTTGAAATGATGAACATGGGAGAAGGGCAGAATGAGGGAAGCTTTAACAAAAATAGGACCCTTTGGAAGATGAGAGGATTATGGAAAGAAGATAATGAGTTTCCTTCTGGAAGAGGTCTTTGGTATGTGCAGTTTGAAGTATCCAATCTAAGAGGTAATTGGGGATGGAGCTTAGATAGACTAAGGTTGGAGATATAGATAGGTAGGTTAAGTAGATAGATAGATAGAAAGATCAACACAGAGAAAGGTAGAGAAAGAAAAGTCAGAAAAAAAGTAGGTAGATCGATGAATACGTGGGCAGGTAGATAGACAGGTATCTAGGTAGATGGGTAGTTGGTAATTGGAAACAGAAAGGAAAAAGAAGGAAGGAAGGAAGGTAGGTAGATAGATAAATGAATAGGAAGATAGATAAGGTAGGTAGGTAATTAGAAAGGAAGGAAGGAAGAATGAAAAAAGATCTATACAGATGAATAGGTAGGTAAGTAGATGAATTAGATTAGATTGATAGGTAGGCAGGTACATGGGTAGTTTGTGGATAATTAGGAAAGGAGGGAAAGAAGAAAGAAAGGTAGATAGAGGGATGGAGAGATGCTGGGGGGGTTACCAGCAGTCCCGTTCCCCTTGGGGGTGGGACAATTGAGCGAAAATGGAGTGAGAGGAGCCAGAGACCCAGTAGGTTTGCAGTGGGTGATCTGAAGTGCCATCTGCTGATTTTTATTTTTATACCCTCTTTTCTTTATGATCTCATACAGGTTTTTTTCTTCCCATACATATAAAATCACATATTAACTTTTGAAACATCATAAGATTGACATTTACTAATTATCTTACTGTGGTTAAACAAAGAAGCAAGCTTGTCAGGAATTACTCATTATGGTCTGGCTTAGTTTGATCTTATTATTTTCAGCCATGTGTAAGGTACAAGTACTTCAGTTCCTACTTAAGCATAATATTTAATTTTCTTTTGACTAATTAAATCATGAATATATTTACGTTATATTCTTCATTTTCATCATAGATCAAGGAAATTCATAGTAAATCACAGGTAATGAGTGTGCCCAGGCTTGGGGCCTTGTCTCTGCAATGATAAAAATGATGATTGGTCTGGAATTGAGGATCTTTAGAAAACTCTGAGAAGTTGATTGCTCTGATTTAATGAAATCTCCCTCTCCTGAGCCTTAGCAGGGTGTGAAATCCCATTGAAAAGATGGACTCCTTGATGAAGCAGGACAATACTGGGGCTTGAGCCCTCAGAGTTAACAGTGTTTCAAGTATTTTTCCCCCAAAATTCCCTGAACTTTCTGTGCTAAGAAATTTCTCCAATGAGAATGTGGGTTTTCCTGGTCCTCAAAGCCTGGGTAATTTTGTTGATAACATCAAATGCTAAGGTGTGGTTTGCATTTCTTTCCTAAAGTCAGGTTTTGGATAAGAGGAGGAGCAAGTGCATGCATAGGGGGAAAAGGGATTTTTATGCCAAGTTAGAAGAACTCACCTTTTTGGCAAGCTTCTAATATCTTGAACTCTCTCTCTCTTTCCACTTTTGCTACTGGGATGGGAGAGAGGACAATGACACAGAACAGGTTAGAAACTAGCCATGATCTTTGAAAATCTTCACTTGGGGTTGTCTAATAAATTTTTGCCAGGCTTAGATGCCCACCCCCTCCCCCCCGGTCCAATCCCACTGCCAAGGGAACCTGGCAAGTCTCTTCCCATGTGAATAACTATCTCTGGTTTTGGAAAAATTACAGCATTGGTAATGAATGTTTCAGACACATGGTTTTCAAATAAACGGAATGATTGAGAGTAGCCTGCTGTGATGGGAAGAGGGCTAGACAAATGCCAGGGACCTGAGTCCTTGGCCCAGCTCTGCCACTAACTGAATACGTGCCCTTAGGAGGGCCATCTAAGCTCCAAGCCTCAGTCTTCTCATCTCTGAACTGGGGTGTGCAGGCTATATTATCTCCAAAAGCCCTTTAGAGCTCCTGGGTACCCTCCTTCCCTCCTGGGAGAAAATAATTAACTTAGTTTTGGAATTCCACCCTAGGGCTAAGCTTACCTGATGGGAGAATGAATCCAAACTCACTTAATCCATTACATCTAGCTGGCCATAAACCAAGATTCACACCTACCCATCTGTCCTAGACATCTTTCCATTCACCTCACCTTCAGCTTTTTGTTTTCAGAACAAATCTGGATCCAAACTCTCTAGCCTGGCCTTGGAAACCAAACCTCCTGCCCAGGTCACACAGTTAGTAACAGAGCCAGCACTAGGATAGTTAGTTAGTTAGTTAGTTAGTTAGTTACTAATGAGGTTTAGGCCCAGCCTTCCTGATTGTTGGACCAGTGGGATTTTCCTGGCTAACACCATTGTCTTAGAACCTCTGTTTTGGGACTCACATCACCTGTATGTGCTGAGGGGGCTCCACAATCTACATTTGGAAAGAGAATTGTTGAAGATCTTAACCCTTTACTGTTCAAGATGAAGTGTAAGTGGCAGGGAGGAATGTGAAAAACGTCAACCAGTGAAGGGGTCCTATTGAGGCCCCTCTACACCCAACAGAAGAAAAACCACTGGCCATGCCCACTGGCTGCCTAACAGAACACACTGATCAAACAAACGGTATTGCCTACTAGGGCCCAAACCATACCTTCTCCTTCCCAGCCACTTCCCATTTCAGTGTAAATCTTTTCCTACCTGAAAAGGAAACAGCACACCAGGGCTGAAGAGGTAACTGCTACAGGTTCTCAGAAGAGTGAGATCACAGAACATAGAAGGTTACAGTTCAAGGAACCTTGGAAACACCTGGGTAGCCCCTCCCCACCAGCCATTTCCTGATGAGGAAACTAAGGGCACAAATTTAGAATGAGGACAGCTAGGGCCTAGTCCCCCAAGGCCACACAGCATGGAAGTAGCAGAGGTGGCACTCCAGCCCAGTTCTCTCAGCCCTGTACCACACTGCCTTCCATGCTTTTCCTGTAGGTGGAGCTTGAGGCTCTGCTAAGGAACAAAGTTATCACAAATTGAAGGCTAGAAGGTACATTTGGAGGTCATCTAGTCAAGTTCCTTCATTTTACTGATAAAGAAACAGCCCGGGTGGGAGGCAATTGACTTTTCAGTGGGCAGCAGTGGGAGCTTGAACCTTATTCCTCTGATTCAAGACCCATCACTCTTTGCACTGTCCCAAAGGTCACTCTTCCCCAGTACACAAAAAAAGGCAATTTGGGAGAAGGGCTGTGGGTAGTGAGTCACATGATTGGCCTAGTGGCTTGTGGTGATTTTGTTGTTTAGTCATGTTTGGGGTTTTCCTGGTGTAGATACTAGAGTGGTTTGCCATGTCCTTCTCCAACGTATTTTACAGAGGAGGAAACAAAGACAAACAAGGTGAAGTGATTTTCTCGGGGTCACACAGCTAGTAAGTGTCTGGAGCCAGATCTGAATCATCTGACTCCAAGCCCAGGACTATCCACTGTACTGCCTGGCTGCATTGTAGTTTGGGAGGGGAATAAGAGTCCTCTATCAAGTCTTCTCTGCAATAGATGTAAAGGCAGAGGATGCCCTAAAGCTGAGATCCTTTCTGTCTCCCACTTTCGTCCTGACCTCCCCCACCATCCTTGTACTTGGACTCATTTATTCATCGTTTCCATAGATGACTTATCTAGCTCCTGAGCTCCTTCTGTGTTCCAGGGAAGACTAGGGCCTCCCACATGGAAAATACAATTAGGGGAATCAGGGGAAGCTATATTGACTGCCAGAGCCTGGCCCTTTAAAAGCAGGTCATGGAAGCCTTCCTCAGGTGTTTTGATTGAAAGCAACCCCATTCAAGAGAATGTCAGGAATGAGTGGCTGAGGCTAAGGGACTTTGGAGAGTTGTTGGACCCACCCCACCCCCAGGCTTTGAAGAGGCTTTTCATTGGGACTCCAGGA
>NW_025392782.1:0-4060 GCF_016433145.1 Gracilinanus agilis
TTAATCATCAACAAACCCTTCAATATACAAAGAAAAACAAATAAACAAGGAATATATGTCATTTTTTTAAAGTATACATTAAATTTAACAATTTTATTGTTTATTATTGGTTTTTTATTTATTTTTCTATTTAAATACAAAAAGTAGTATCATTTTGTTCTTTATACTTTTCAATATTTTTACTCATTTTTGTTGTTTTTCAATTGTGTCCAGCGATTTATAACCCCTTTTGGATTTTCCATTTCCTTCTCTAGCTGATTTTACTGATGAGTAAACTGAAGCAATCAAGGTTAAAGAGATTTGCTCAAGGTCACACAGTGAGTAAGTGTCTGAGACTGAATTTGAACTCAGTAAGAGAAAGCTCCCTGACTCCAGTCCCAGCACTCTATTCCCTGGACCACCTAGCCATGTGTATTTTACTGATATTTTTGTTATTATTGTTGCATCTTTATTACTACCCACTATTTCCTTTCTCCTCCAGAAGCTCTCCCTTGTTTAACAAATAAATATTTCTCATTGTTCATATCTAGTCCATCACAACTTCTGCCCAGAGCTGAGAGATAATATTGTTAGGTTTTGTAAATTAACTTGACCATGGCTGATGGGGATATTATTGGGGATGTAGATGCTAAATGATAACTCTAGTTTAACTCTCAATAATATGGAATTAGGTCTTAATCAACAAAACATGTAAAACTCAGTGGAATTGTGCCTTGGCTGGGGGGGAGGGGTAAAGGGAGTGGGGAAGGGAGGGAAAAAACATGAAACATGTAACTATGGGAAAATATTCAAAATAAAATTTAAACAAAGGAAAAAAATTAACTTGACCATGAACATTTCAGTTTGTAAAGGAGAACAGAAAAAATTAATTGTACATAAAACTATGGACTTCTTTAGATTTAGAATAAGTATTTAAAAAGAACATACGTTTTACATAGTATTAACAAACTGGCCTGTTTATTCTACCTTCCCAACTTCCTTCTGCTATCTTCTGTGTTTTTGTTTAATTGATACTCTTCTTTCTTTTCTTCTTTTCCATTTTTAATTGCTCTCATCATCCCTCACCCAACATAGAGTGGGTCTAAGACTGCTTCAGAGTCAGAAAGACTTGAATTCAAGTCATGCTTCTGATATGTGACCTGAGTAAGACCTTTACAGCCTAAGTATTATAGGTTAGGTACTAGTTGGGATTGGAAGAGAAAGTTTTCTCACTAAGGAGATTCCCATATAAAAAGATGGACTTAGGGGCAGATAGGTGACTCAGTGGATTGAGAGCCAGGCCTAGAGATGGAAGGTCCTGGGTTCAAATGTAACCTCAGACACTTCCTACCTGTGTGACCCTGGGCAAGTCACTTAACCCCAACTGCCCAGCTCTTACTGCTCTTCTGCCTTAGAACCAATACACAGTATTGATTGTAAGATGGAAGGTAAGGATTTAAAAAAAAAATAAAAAGATGGACTTTTTATTTCTGGAGAAAATTTAAATTTTACTTAATTAATTAACTTAGACTATTTTTCCATGGTTGCATGATTCATGTTCTTTCCCTCCCTTCCTTCCATCCACCTCCCATAGCCAAGGAGCAATTCCACTGGGTTTTACATGTGTCATTGATCAAGACCTATTTCCATATTATTAATATTTGGATTAGGGTGATCACTTAGAGTCTACATCCCCAATCATATATCCCCATTTCATAACTGCTCCAACTCCATGGAGTCTTGAGGTTAATATATACTATTTTCACACAAAGAGCACAGAGAAAGAATCACAGCTGTGAAGGGGTTACATATTATACAAAAACCCATTAAAGTCTAAAAAGTAGAGAGAGAGGTCCAGGGTCAAAGGCCAAATTCCAACCATCAATTAGTAGGAGGTTAATTCTGAGAGCAGAAATATATTTCATAGATATCCTTAAACAAATTGAGTCCTGTACTCTTGAATTACAGGAATGCACCTGGTCAGATAAAGTCTTGTCTAGCTTTGTCTGTCTCTGGCCTTGATTATTTAAGTAATATATTTTGTGGAGTTCAGGCTTCTTAATTATCAAGGAGAGAAATTGTTAACTCAGTAGCTGCTGGTCTGCTAAGGACTCAAAGCTTTCCAATAAGAATATTAAGAAAAGGTGGGGATCTGAAAAGGAGTCAAAAGAGGAGCCTCAGATTTTTACCTTAGATGGCCCATTTATTCTGTCTGTGTCCTGACATGCAGTACAGAAAAAATCATACACACAGTTTTACTTGCCAATGATTTTGTAATGGGATCCAGATAAAATATCTATTACAGACTCTATTTCTCTAAATGACTCCTAATAGCCTCTTGGAGGGGTCAAGTTGTTTTTGGATTAATCTACCTGCTGGTACCAGAGCTTTTCAGGGCTCAGGTGACCAGGACCAAACACAAAGACTGCCTCAGCCTGGATTGGTCATGTAGGGAACCCAGATAACAGGCCCTAAATTTGACCCTATTTCTCCAATCCGACTTCCACACCCATTGAACCATATGATCAAGCAGTTGTTTTTCTTCTGTGTCTCTACTCCCACAGTTCTTCTTCTGGATGTGGATGATGTTCTTTCTCATAAATCCCTCAGAATTGTCCTGGGTCATTGCATTGTTGCTAGTACAGAAGTCCATTACATTCGATTTTACCACAGTATATCCATCTCTGTGTACAATGTTCTTCTGGCTCTGCTCCTTTCACTCTGCATCAATTCCTGGAGGTTGTTCCAGTTCACATGGAATTCCTCCAGTTCATTATTCCATTAAAGGAAATTTTTCCCAAAGGCTATCTGCCTATACTCTTCCTATTTTTTAGGGCCAGCTCCAATAGATTAACCATTTGTGGTATCTGTCCAAGATAAATACAATTATACAGGTTGACCCTATTTTTGGAACAGCTTCCCAATACACAGACAGACAAGTATTATATGCTGTACATCTAATTAATCTAATTTCTAGATTCCATAGTCTTGGTTTTACACATGGATGGTTCAACCAAACTCTTTGGAAAGGTAATAAATTTTGTGATATTCCAGGACTTGGATCTACTAGCCATTGTCATCTGCAGACAGGAGAATGTAGAGGATCTCATCATCTCTGGAGAACTCTTCATTTTACATTTGTTGGGTCTTTCACGGCTACGCTTTACTCAAAACTGTTTTATGCTTCACTACTTCTCACTGTTTTAGGAGGCGAACTTGCTCGTTATCCTGCATTCGCCCTCTGCAAAGCCCAGGGTTCAGGCTTAGGCTTTCTTTAGCAGCACTGCAGAGCTTCTCCAGCTGCAGGTGTTATAGGAGCTGCTATGCTGATGATGGGATGGCACAAGATCCTCTGATGGTACGAGGACCTGAAGCTGAGTGAGAGATCCCTAGATCAACACCAGGTTGTGATGGCGAACACCAAGATCCCCGCAGGAATATTTGTGACTAAACTAATCCACCCAGCTCCACTACAACAGCGTCCCAGGAATAAGTGATCAAATAAGAGGCTGTGGGTTAGATCACACAGCTCCTTGACTGCTTATTAATAAATTCAGATGGACAAATGACTAAGCAGCCACAGAAAATCAAGCCTTGATATTACCTTGTTTTGTTTTGTTTTTTAAACCCTTACTTTTGTAAGATTTAAATTAAATGTGAATTCTTCAGTATTATTTTTCATAAAGTTTATTATCTAACAAAAAAGAACCACATGACTTGAGTTTTTCTACCTGCTGAAAACAGCCCGCTCTGCCAAAGCCTGGACAGGAAGGACAGAGGGAAGAGACAGAACTAAACCCAATTTCTATCCTGTCTGCGTCAGCACATTAGGACAGGAAAGGAGTGGGGTGCTGGGGATCATAGTTTTGCTGGGGATCATAGTTTTTAGGGTAACAGATTCTAATTACACACTTTATCTTAAAAACAGTTCTAAGAGTCTAAGCCAGTGATGGACAAACTACTTGTGGGCCAGAGGCGGCCCCCTGAAACGTTCTATCTGGCCCCAACATTATTCCTAATCTGACAGATGCAACGAGTAGGATACAATACAATGAAACTTCAAAAGAGTTGCCTTAGAAAC
>NW_025392783.1:0-1008 GCF_016433145.1 Gracilinanus agilis
TCTTCCCAGCTTTCCTCCCTGAGGCACCCTCTCTCGAGCCTCTGGTCGCCCAGCCCCGGGACCTCTTGTTTCCTCGGGTGCCGCTCAGATGTGCTCTGATACCACTCTGAAGAATGAGATTGATGTTAAGTATCCAGACATCAACAATAAACACACACACACACACACACACACACACACACACCCATGGCAAAGCAAAAACCTCGGCCACCCAACAGGTCAATAAATGATGAGAAAATGAGGCAATGTTTACAGACTCGTTTTAAAGCACTTTGTAAATAAGCTGCCATGGTGATGAGGCTCAGTGATATGGCTCATGGAATCATTTGTGGCTTTGTAGGATGCCACCCAGCCTGCCCATTTCATGGAGACCACTGAGACCAGGAATGGGAAGACACTTGCCCAAGGACACACAGGGCTGAGAGGCAGAGTCAGAACTAGAATTTGGGATCTTTGGGCTCCAAGGACAGGGCCCTGCCCCCTCCAATTCACTCTCATCCTCTGGGCTAGTTCAGCTCAGGTCTGCTCTTTGTTTCTGTCCTCAGTGGAGGTCTAGGAATGTGGGGGTTCACAGACCCCTAGAGAAGAAGTGAGTCTCTTGGAAGTTACATGTTATACGGAAGAGCATTTTCTATCTGGCAGTTTTCGAGTCTGGAGAGAGGTGCAGATCTTTCCTCCTCTGTTCTAGGTAGGCAAGAATACATGAGAATATTTCTCTGAAACCATACAGTAAAAAGGGCAAGGAAGGCAACGAGCATTTATTGGGTACCTACTCAGCCAGGCAACACGCTTAGCACTCTACAGAGTTTATTTATTTGTTATGATTATAGTTATTATTATTCATGCCATTTGTGGCCCTTGGGAGCTAGGTGCTACTGTTATCTCCATGTTAAAGTTAGGGACACTGAGGCAAGCAGGTTAAGTGATTTGTTCAGAGTTACGCAGCTAGTGAGTGTCTCAGGTTGGTTTTGAATTCAGGCTTTCCTGATACCAGGCCCAGTGCTATCT